>NC_092719.1:164694605-164803605 GCF_047496885.1 Scyliorhinus torazame | reverse complement strand
TCCCCCTTTCCCCTCCCCTCCCCCTTTCCCCTCCCCTCCCCCTTTCCCCTCACCCCCTTTCCCCTCCCCCCCCTTTCCCCTCCCCTCCCCCCTTTCCCCTCCCCTCCCCCCTTTCCCCTCCCCTCCCCCCTTTCCCCTCCCCTCCCCCCTTTCCCCTCCCCTCCCCCTTTCCCCTCCCCCCTTTCCCCTCCCCCCTTTCCCCTCCCCTCCCCCCTTTCCCCTCCCCTCCCCCCTCTCCCCTCCCCTCCCCCCTTTCCCCTCCCCTCCCCCCCTCTCCCCTCCCCCCTTTCCCCTCCCCCCTCTCCCCTCCCCTCCCCCTTTCCCCTCCCCTCCCCCCATTCCCCTCCCCTCCCCCCTTTCCCCTCCCCTCCCCCCTTTCCCCTCCCCTCCCCCCTTTCCCCTCCCCTCCCCCCTTTCCCCTCCCCTCCCCCCTTTCCCCTCCCCTCCCCCCTTTCCCCTCCCCTCCCCCCTTTCCCCTCCCCTCCCCCCTTTCCCCTCCCCTCCCCCCTTTCCCCTCCCCTCCCCCTTTCCCCTCCCCTTCCCCTTTCCCCTCCCCTTCCCCTTTCCCCTCCCTTCCCCTCCCCCCTTTCCCCTCCCTTCCCCTCCCCCTTTCCCCTCCCTTCCCCTCCCCCTTTCCCCTCCCTTCCCCTCCCCCTTCCCCTCCCTTCCCCTCCCCCCTTTCCCCTCCCTTCCCCTCCCCCTTTCCCCTCCCTTCCCCTCCCCCTTTCCCCTCCCCTCCCCTCCCCCCTTTCCCCTCCCCCCTTTCCCCTCCCCCTTTCCCCTCCCTTCCCCTCCCCCCTTTCCCCTCCCTTCCCCTCCCCCCTTTCCCTCCCCCATTCCCCCTCCCCCTTCCCCTCCCCCCTTCCCCCTCCCCCTTTCCCCTCCCTTCCCCTTCCCCTTTCCCCTCCCTTCCCCTCCCCCTTTCCCCTCCCTTCCCCTCCCCCTTTCCCCTCCCTTCCCCTCCCCCTTTCCCCTCCCTTCCCCTCCCCCTTTCCCTCCCTTCCCTCCCCCTTTCCTCTCCCTTCCCCTCCCCCTTCCCCTCCCTTCCCCTCCCCCCTTTCCCCTCCTTCCCCTCCCCCCTTTCCCTTCCCTTCCCCTCCCCCCTTTCCCCTCCCTTCCCCTCCCCCCTTTCCCCTCCCTTGCCCTCCCCCCTTTCCCCTCCCCCCCTTTCCCCCTCCCCCCCTTTCCCCTCCCTTGCCCTCCCCCTTTCCCCTCCCTTGCCCTCCCCCCTTTCCCCTCCCTCCCCCTCCCCCCTTTCCCCTCCCTTCCCCTCCCCCCTTTCCCCTCCCTTCCCCTCCCCCTCCCTTCCCCCTCCCCCTCCCTTCCCCCTCCCCCTTACCCCCTCCCCTTCCTTGCCTTCCCCTCTCTCTTTCCTTCGCCCTCCCTTCCCTTCCCCCTCCCTTCCCTTCCACCCTCCTGTTTCTCTGATGTTGAACATCACTGGTTTAAAGTTTGGATCAGGCTACATTATGTGTTCTCATTTGTTTTTTCCACACCTAGACTATTACCAATCTGTACATCTGAGGTTTTTTTAATCAACTGAGTTTGATAGAGAGCAACTCAAACTTGTGAGAAACAATCTGAAACTGACTTTTAACCTCAATCTTATTTTACTTCAAAGTTATTAGTAAAAAGCCCTGAAGGGATTAAATACCAGGTGGAGCAGGTCTTCTGTTTTAAATTAGGAATATTCAGACTACAGTTTGTGTGCCAGTTCTTTTCATAGTGTGAGGCACTCAATGGAAGTTATTCTGTGTCTTGATTTGTGAACAACAATTTTGACCTGACCACAAATCATTCGCAAGAGATTCGTTAACAGCAGACTTGCTGTACAGCTGGTTGCAGTTCCTTACCAAAACTTGGATCATCTGAGATAAAATGTCAAATTTGAGAAAATTATTAAAATGTCAAGGTCTGGATTCTCCATTCCTGAGACGAAGGGTTGATGCCGGGGCAGGATTCGTGGACTTTCACAACAGCAAAACTGGCGCCGAACCTGGACCAATTCAGCAACTGTTGAAGGGCTGGCACTGGCGTCTAGTGGAACACTATCGATTTCAACGAAAAACAGTGCTGGATTCGCCGGGTCCGTGATTGACACTTGGGAGGCTGACAAGCTGCTGCCGCATATACACATTACAATCCCCACACACACCATCCCAGCCAACAAGATGGTACTGGTTGCGCTGCAGCACACTGTGGTAGTCACCACTGTTGTATATATCACATACGAGATGTAATACGGTAAGGCTCCTGTACTACAGGTATGGGGGTAGATCCCTGCCTGCTGGCTCCAAGCTGCAGCCATTTCAGCAGCAGCTGTAGGAGGCCACACATCTCTGTGTAATAAAGCCTCGATTACACTCTTCTCCTGTCTCGTCGTAATTGATAGTGCATCAATTTAATAAGCAGAGATTTTACAACACTGGACCTCCGCATCAAGCCAAATCGCTTGCAGCTGCACCCACAAGCATACAACGACAAGTCGGCCTTCGCACATTGGCTAGCTTGCTTTGAAGCCTACATCGGATCTGTGACAGAACCACCCTCAGAGGCACAGAAGCTCCAGATCCTGTAGACGCAGCTGAGCTCCGATATCTTTCCCCTCATACGCTGAGGCCATGGCGCTACTGAAAGAGAACTACACTCAGCAGACCAACAAGCTCTACGCCAGGCACCTCCTGTCCACGCAGCATCAACTCCCCGGTGAGTCTGTGGAAGATTTCTGGCGTGCCCTGCATTCCCTGGCGAGGGACTGCGATTGCCAGGCCGTTTTGGCTGTTGAACATTCCGAACTCCTAATTAGGGATGCTTTTGTTATGGGTATAGGGTCACCGTACATCTGCCAGCGCCACTTAGAGGGGGCTACCCTCGACCTTGCGGTGACCAAGAAACTCGCGATCTCACTAACGGTCGCCTCCCGTAATGTACAAGCGTATGCCCCCGACCGCACGGCGCCCCCCTCCTGGACATCGTGGACCCCACTAGCGAACACCCCATCGTGGACCCCACCAGCGACCGCCCCCAACCAACCCAACCCTGGAGGACCCAAGTTCTACTTCTGCGGACAGACAAAGCACCCCAGGCAGCGCTGCCTGGCGCGGAGCGCATTCTGCAAGGCCTGCGGGAAGAAAGGACATTTCGCTGCTGTGTGCCAGACCGCTCGATCGCCGCTGTAACTAGTCCAATTATTCCTGCACCCCCCCACGTGTGACCCGTGTACGCCGCCGCAACCCACGTGCGGCCCGAGTACGCCGCCATCTTCCTCGCCTCAGACCACGTGCGGCCCGTGGGCGCCGCCATCTTGCTTGCCTCAGGCCACGTGCGGCCCGTGGGCGCTGCCATCTTCCCCCCCAATCAGGCCTCGTGCGCCTCGTGGGTGCCGCCATCTTCCCCACCTCAGGACCCCTGCTCGTCGGGCACCTCATCGGGCTGCTCATCGCCTGCCGACCAGCCAGGGGCCTTCCAACACCAGCTACAACTCACCTCCATCACAATCGACCAGTCCCGGCCGCACAACCTCGCAACCGCGACAACGACGGTAAAGGTCGATGGGCACAAGACATCATGCCTTCTTGACTCCGGGAGCACAGAGAGTTTCATCCACCCTGATACGGTAAGGCGCTGCTCCCTCGCAGTACACCCCATTAACCAGAGAATCTCCCTGGCCTCGGGATCCCACTCCGTGGTGATCTGGGGGTACTGCACCACCACCCTCAACATCCAGGGCGTAGTGTTCAGCGACTTCTGGCTTTACGTCCTCCCCAACCTCTGCGCTGCCTTGCTACTCTCGGCCTGGACTTCCAGTGCAACCTCCAAAGTCTAACCCTGAAATTCGGCGGGGCCGCTACCACCCGTTACTGTATGCGGTCTCACGACCCTTAAGGTCGAACTGCCTTCTCTGTTGCAAACCTCACCCCCGATTGCAAACCCGTCACCCCACCAGGACAGGACCTTCAACAGGTCCGAGGTCCAGCGGCTGCTGCGGGAAGGCATTATCGAGTCCAGCAACAGCAACTGGAGAGCCCAAGTGGGAGTTGTGAAAACTGGGGAGAAAAACAGGACGGTCGTTGACTACAGTCAGACCATCAATCGGTACATGCAGCTCGACGCGTACCCCCTCCCACGCATATCTGATATGGTCAATCAGATTGCACAGTACCGGGTCTTCTCGACAGTGGACCTGAAATCTGCCTACCACCAGCTCCCCATTCGCAAGGCGGACCGTCCGTACACTGCGTTTGAAGCGGACGGCCGCCTTTACCACTTCCTTTGGGTTCCCTTCGGCGTCACTAATGGGGTCTCGGTCTTCCAACGGGAGATGGACCGAATGGTTGACCGGTACAGACTGCGAGCCACCTTCCCGTATCTGGATAACGTCACCATCTGCGGCCTCGACCAGCAGGACCACGACGCTAACCTTTCCAAATTCCTCCACACCGCCAAACTCCTCAACCTAACGTACAACAAGGAGAAGTGCGTGTTCAGCACCAACCACTTAGCCATCCTCGGCTATGTGGTGCAAAATGGAGTTCTAGGGCCCGACCCCGATCACAAGTGCCCCCTCATGGAACTCCCCCTCCCCCACTGCCCCAAGGCCCTCAAACGATGCCTGGGGTTCTTCTCATACTACGCCCAGTGGGTCCCCAACTATGCGGACAAGGCCCGCCCATTCATTCACTCCACCATTTTCCCCCTGACGGCCGATGCTCACCAGGCCTTCAACTGTATCAAGGCCGACATCGCCAAGGCCGCGATGCACGCGGTCGACGAGACACTCCCCTTCCAAGACGAGAGCGATGCATCAGACATCGCTCTGGTTGCCACCCTCAACCAGGCAGGCAGGCCCGTGGCATTCTTTTCACGCACCCTCCACGCCTCCGAAATTCGGCACTCCGCCGTTGAGAACGAGGCTCAAGCCATTGTAGAAGCTGTGCGGTATTGGAGGCATTACCTGGCCGATAGGAGATTCATTCTCCTCACTGACCAACGGGCGGTTGCTTTCATGTTCAATAACACACAGCGGGGCAAGATCAAAAATGATAAAATCTTGAAATGGAGGATCAAGCTCTCCAACTACAATTACGAGATTTTGTATCGCCCCGGTAAGCTCAATGAGCCCCCCGATGCCCAATCCCGAGGTACATGTGCCAGCGCACAAGTGTACCAACTCCGGACCCGACACGTCGCTCTCTGTCACCCAGGGGTCAACCGGTTCCTTCACTTCATAAAGGCCCGCAATCTGCCCTGCTCCATTGAGGAGGTCAGGGCTATCACCAGAGACTGCCAGGTCTGTGCGGAGTGCAAACCGCACTTTTACCGGCCAGACCGCATGCATCTAGTGAAGGCCTCCCGCCCCTTTGAACGCCTCAGTGTGGATTTCAAAGGGCCTCTCCCCTCCACCAACCGAAACACGTACTTCCTTAACCACAGACCCTGCTCCAGGACGATCCGTCCTCCCCTTGGTTCCACCTGGGGATGACGATGAGGTCTACATGCTCCCGGAGTCACCGGCGACCGAGCTGACGCCTGCATCGCCACCGGGACTGCGGCGCTCACAACGGAGGATCAAGGCACACGATCGGCTGACTTTGTGAACTTTCCACAAAATGTTAACCTTAAAATGCATGTAAATAGTTTTCCACCACCCCCGCTGGACTCTTTGTTTTTTAAACAGGGGGTGAATGTGGTGGTCGCCACTGTTGTATATATCACATACGAGATGTAATACGGTAAGGCTCCCGTACTAGAGGTACGTGGGTAGATCCCTGCCTGCTGGCTCCGCCCAGTAGGCGGAGTATAAATGTGTGTGCTCGCCGAGCTGCAGCCATTTCAGCAGCAGCTGCAGGAGGCTACACATCTCTGCTTAATAAAGCCTCGATTACACTCTACTCACGTATCGTCGTAATTGATAGTGCATCACACACCCATCCCGCTGATGGGTTGGCTGGGGCCAGAGGGCACTTAGGGGGGTGCACTGGGTGGACCCCCTATGACCTGTGGTCCTAAGGTCACAGTGGGCAGTCAGCGGCATGCGCAGCTGCATGGCTGCCTTCCAGGCCACGATAATGATGCTCCGCGTCCGTCCACACCGACCCCACAGTCCACCTCCTGGCCACCGCCCCCCCCCCCCCCCCCCGCTCTTCTCCCCAGCCCTGACAGAAGCCAACTGACCAGCGGCACAACTGTCAGCAAACTATGGCGATGTTGGACACTTTACGTAGCCCCTCTCTCTCCCTCGATCAGCCAGGACACCGGTTTCACAAATGTTAAAAGTACAAGTGAACCTCGTCGGCGGGAATTTGGCCAAGGAGAGGCGGAGAATCGTGGAGGCCTGGAGAAAACTGTGTTGGGCCTGCTAATGCTCTGTAAACAGTGTTTACTGTCCGTGCGTTCTGAAACACATTGACACCGCTGTCGAGGTGATGGAGAATTGCGATTTGGCGTGAAATCGGTGCCCGCCGCAATTTCGGCGTCGGAATCTATTCTCCGCCCAATCGTGTTTCCTAATTTTGATGTCAGCCAATGGAGAATCCTGCACCACGGGCTGGATTCTCTGCAGGCGGGATGCTCCGTTTTGCTGGCAGCCCGGGGGATTCCCAACGGTGTGGGAAACCCCATTGACCGGCCATCGTAATGGAGCATCCCGCCTGAGGGGTGAAACAGAAATGTGGTGCGGCGGGGCAGAGAATCCAGCACCACGTGTTTTCTAATTGAGATTTCTACCCTCGCACTTGCACACCGCTCCTTAGACCAACTGAGCCAAGGACCATTCCACACTTCATCCCAGATATCTGATGTCACCATGCAGGCTCATCACTCCTGTGCCACTGTGAGAAATTTTAAATCTGGTTCACGATCCCTTTGTTAGCTTGGAACCAACCCGCCCCCGCCCAATTCTAACCGCACACAACAACCATGGTTACACTTTTGTTATCAGAGTGAATCCTTTAAAGTTAACTAGATATCGAGGACCTTCCATCTGAGTATGCATATTTGTTTCTGTTGTGATGTGTTTCATGCTGAAATAAATCTATACTACTGGACACAGGATATGTTGTTTAATGGAGTCTGGGAAAGTCAACGATACTTGAAACTTAAATATCATTTAAGAGGTTTTAAAGAAAGGGACACTTGCATTTACATTATTGTGCATTTCAAACATGTCAAAATACTCCTCCTGCATTGAGTGGAAATGCGCTAACTGTCATGTCGGCAAATCTGGCAGTCATTTAGCACATACAGCATGAATGTTTATATCTTTCTGCTCGTGGCTGAGAAAGGAATGTTGGCGAGAAGACAAGGAAAAAAATCCCTGCTCTAATGTGAACACTGCCAGAGGATCTTTAACTTACACATGAAGGAATGAACATGGATGCTGACATATTCAGTCAAAGGCTGATACTGGGCTGTGTGGCAGTCCTGCCCTGGAGTGTCAGCCTAAATTAGCAAAATGTCAGTTTAGCTCATTTCGTAGCACTCTCGCCTGAGTCAGAAACTGTGAATTGAAGCTACATTTAAGTGTTTGAACACATAACTAGGCTAATGCTCGAGAAGAGTACCAAGGGAAGAATGCGGCACTGTTGGAGGTAGCATCCTTCATGTCCTGTTCCATGTCAGCATTAAAAGAAAAGCAAGGAATTCCCCTGATGTTCCCCCCTTTGACCAACATTATCAAATTGTTAATTACCCATTTGTGGCAGTTTGCTGTGCACAGAAATACTGTGGTGTTCACCTACATGGCGCTGAATAACTTATGAAATGCTTCAGGACGTAGAGATTTGACCAGGCTCTATGTCAATTTATCTTTTTCTTTCTCAAAACCTGGCACAGGAGTTTGAATGCATAATATTTGGGCTTGGGAGAGTGCTACCTAATCTATTCTGTATTATTACAGCTGTTCAACAACTAATCTCAAGATTTATAACCATGAGCTCATCTGAACTGGAGTAGTTCGAAAGGATATGGGGATTTTCAGAGACGCGTTAGAATTTGAGCAATTAAAGCGGGAGTTCACTGTGGCCTTGTTTTTTTTTGAAAATCTTTTTATTGGCTTTTCTCTTATTTTTAAACAGTTGTGTGGATACATTACATTTTTCTTGCCCACGCTAATTTAGTTTATTGTGCAGCAGTGGCCTTGTTTTTGATGTAGATCACCCTGTCGGTTATGAAAGCCATCAGCTGCACAGAAGCACCCCACCCCCTCCCCCCACAACCACCATTTTGCCTGGTTGTGAAATAATGTTATGTTTATCTGGGGATATAACTGGCAACTCTGAAATTTCATTGCCAGGTGAAATTTCTGCAGACCCTTTTTCTTGACAGTTTTTAAGTGTTAGAAATGTTGTAACAAGTATTCCCACAGTGAAGCAAAGTGCCGTTTTCTTAGAAAGTATGAATAGCCACACACGTTCACACAAAATAAAATAGTATTGTGTTTTTGCTGGAACCCAAGGGGAACAATTTTGATTGTGTATGATTGTGCAAAATGGGTGATCGGGAGTCAACAGCCTGCTTCACATCTTTAGACATTTTCCCCCCATTGGCTTCAATGGAAATAAAAATAGTGAGAGATGTGGGATGTGCTACTGATGCCTTTGCCCATTTTACACTGCCCAAAGTCAAAATTACCCACTTTGGTGGAAAACAGATTGTGAAGAAATTATATTATGCAAAAGCACCAGTTGGTCTGTTTCGTTATATTTCATCTTTTGTCCCAATCTTAAAATGGTGAACAGAATATCTTTGTGTTCTGACGACTGCAGCATTTTAAAACATGCTTCGCATGAGGAAGTTGTAGCCAAGTACAGTATTCCAGCCATTGCACCAACGATAAAGCTCAATCTCCTCCCCAGTTTCACAGTTCACTAGTTTGACTGAATTTAACTTATGAGTCAATGCTTTGAAAGTTAATCGATACAAAACTACATTCATCAAAGATAATGTATTGTAAGATTTGCTGTGAAAATCCACTACGAATACCTAAACATAGAAAATTATCTAATAAGTAGAGGACACATGCTGATTAATGATAATAGATTCTTACAGTATAGAAGGCCAGTATCGCGAGGCCATTTGGCCTAGCATGGCAGGGCCAGTTCTTTGAATGAACTATCCAATTGCATCCACAAATAGGATGAAGTTTATTGGCAAGTAAGCTGGTGAGCTGCTTATGAGAGATTAAATTGCAAGTAAATTGCTCTCTATTACAAATAGAATAAAGATTGTAGCCTATGTTTCTTTATCATGGCTTCTCTGTACAGAACCTTGATGTAAAACCGAAGGTAGTGCAGCTAATGTTAAAATTCTGGTGGACTAATGGCATAAATAGAGCCTGAAACCAACAAGGAGGGAACACATTCTGTTGAAAAGAAAACAAAATACAGTAAGTGTTAAACAATTGTGTTGAAAGTTAATTTAAAATCTAAACATAATGGCTCATGTATCCCAGATGACCAGAAAAATAAGTCATGAAATTGAAGAAAATGTTTAAAGGGGCTTGCAATTAATGCAGAAGTATCTGACAATCAGTTTGCTTTGATAATTCAGGAGGCAGGCTCTATCTATGCTGTAAGAGACCAACCTGAAGAATTGGTCCTTTGAGCTCACCTTGCTGATTTATGTGATCTGTCAGCAGCTCCTGCACGTCCTAACGAGATAGGTTGCTGTCATGATATGCAAACATGCACCTAATGAACACACAGAATAGGACACGACCAATGAGTAGTCATAGGACACGACCAATGAGCAGTCAGGACACTCAGGGGTGGTAATCTCACTATAAAAGGGATGAGGTACTCACACCCGCCTCTTTCCACAGACCAACATCTACAGAGTACAAAGTCTTACAACACCAGGTTAAAGTCCAACAGGTTTGTTTCGATGTCACTAGCTTTCGGAGCGCTGCTCCTTCCTCAGGTGAATGAAGAGGTCTGTTCCAGAAACACATATATAGACAAATTCAAAGATGCCAAACAATGCTAGGAATGCGAGCATTAGCAGGTGATTAAATCTTTACAGATCCAGAGATGGGGTAACCCCAGGTTAAAGAGGTGTGAATTGTATCAAGCCAGGACAGTTGGTAGGATTTTGCAGGCCAGATGGTGGGGGATGAATGTAATGCGACATGAATCCCAGGTCCCGGTTGAGGCCGCACTCATGTGTGCGAAACTTGGCTATAAGTTTCTGCTCGGCGATTCTGCGTTGTCGCGGGTCCTGAAGGCCGCTTACCCGGAGATCAGAGGCTGAATGCCCTTGACTGCTGAAGTGTTCCCCGACTGGAAGGGAACATTCCTGCCTGGTGATTGTTGCGCGATGTCCGTTCATTCGTTGTCGCAGCGTCTGCATGGTCTCGCCAATGTACCACGCTTCGGGACATCCTTTCCTGCAGCGTATGAGGTAGACAACGTTGGCCGAGTCGTACGAGTATGTACCGCGTACCTGGTGGGTGGTGTTCTCACGTGTAATAGTGGTATCCATGTCGATGATCTGGCACGTCTGAAAAGCAGGACTCCATCAGTTTTGGGCCGGTGTCTTCAACATTGGGAACCAAGTAATGTGGGCAATTTTAAATGCACACCTACCTAATTTCCAACGTGCTGTTAAAACAGTGCCTCGGTTGCAGGAGTGAGTGTGTGGTGAGGGAACTTTAACTTTCAACAATGGTGTGTTGGTCAATTTTGCGGGGGCGATTTTCAGCCCGTGATCGCCGTCAGAGAGAATGGCAATGCCTGTGGAAAATCCAGAGAGAATCAGGAAAACTCTCTGGAGAGATCACGTTTCCAGATTATCCCCACCTCTCGCCAGCGAAGTCACGAGGTTCACACCCAGAAAGGACAGAAACCTGAGTTAAATGGATTATCATAAATTTTAATATTATTATCGGGCCTCCCTGCCACATGATCTCTTCCTCACTAAATTTTCAAACTTCGGCGACAGGAGGCCACATTGGCGAGGTTTACAACTGCATTTTAAATAGCGGATTCAGTCAAGGCGATCCCTCTGGAGACGCAAAGGTAACTATAGCAACTGGAGGGGAGGGGAAGAGGGACATGCCCGTCCATGGCCCTGGCACTGCCCCTGGCACAGTCCCACTCTGACAGTGCCCTAGCAGTGCCAACCTGTGCTGGAGCAGTGCCAGGGGTGGGATCTCCTGGTAGCCCCATGGGAGAAGGTGTTCCATTTATGTGTGGTGGTGGGGGGGGGCAGGTAATGGGGGGTGGCAAGTAGTGAGGGGGGAGCTTGTAGGCAAGGGGAGAGGTGGGGAGCAGCCACTGAGGGGGGAACCTCTGCAATACTTCTGTGGTGGTGAGTTGTGCGTGCGCGGGGGGGGGGGGGGGGGGATAGAGAGAGAGAGTCCCGGGTGATTGTCCGGGGATGGGGTGCGCTGGGGATGGAGAGTAAAACTTCAGTCCTAATCGGGTTATCCTTTAAAGATGGTGCCTCGACCTCTATGGAGCCCGGTGCCAGCTTTATCAGCCCTCGTCCTGCCACAGTGACGGTGTAAACCATGCCCACTCATTTTTTTTCTTTAAAAAGGCTGAAGATCTGAAGAGAAAACTGGTATATGCAGCTGGAGAGTTACACGCCAGGTTTCGGTCTGAGCCTGACAGTTTGAAGCAGTATGGTAAGATTCCACCTTGTATACCTGATGGCCAGTCTATTATTTCCCATGTTATGGTAGCATTGAAAATTAAATTTCCTTCAGGTGTGTTGATGTATATTAAGCGGTCACTTTGCTAAAGCCTTGTGTTCATATTGATTGCTTTATGCCCGGAGCTGCATGAAGCAACAAAATCATTGACACTTTTTACAAATATTCTCTAAGAAGAGATGTTCTATAACATTTTACACTCTTACACTGTCTGCTCTGAATAACCAAGCTAATCAAAAAAATCATTGACCTTATTCATATTTATTTTAAAATGAGAGGCATTCAACTTGACAATCCAGCTTATTGCAATAATCACGTCCTATTTTCTATAAAAACACAATCTGCAAACCTCTCTTGCACATGACCATGAAACAGAATAATTCTAATCAATACAGGTAAATCTAAAACTTACTGAACAGTTATGAGTGCTCGGGGAAAATGTATTATTTGTTTTAGGAAAAAGAATGCTCAATGAGAGCTTTCAGAGCCACATCTAACCAGTCTTGCAGAAAACTATGGGGCAGTTAAAGTTCCGCATAGGGGAACTGCCATCAAGAGAAGCACCATCAACCACAAATCAAATAGAAGATAGAGCCTTCAGAGGAAATCTATTTAGGTATACAATCGAAGATGCTGTATTTATCAGAGAAGTTGAGAAACCAGCGCATCTGGGTCACAGGAAATTCCAAGTATCACTTCTGAAATTATCACACTAATGCCTTGAAATTCCTTCACTATTTTTCTAATCCAATAACCTGATTTCAAGGCATTAAAGCTGCTCTCACAAAATATTTTATTGTTTCTACTCCTGATCAATTACCCTTTTCACTTAAAAAAAGTCACCTATGTTTTGAAGAGGCATTGATTAAGATTGATTCCGCTTCACTTTATGTTATGTATATATTTACATTTGAATCATTTGCATGGCTTAGACAACCTTAGATTAATCCATTAACCATATGCATTCGAGTAAGAGCAATGGACCTGTGATTTTACTTGCAATATAAAATAAATGGAAGGAAAATTGGATTTTAATATAATTTTGATCCCATTGGAAACAAAATAATTATCTCATCGTGGTAATTTGTAAAGTTTATTCAAATACATAATTCTGAATAAAATTGAAGATTTAATCTGCGAATTAAACCCATGAGTGTTCTTATTAATATAATTCTTGAAAGAATATACTGTACTTGAAATTGTAGCATTTGGACAGATGGTGGGGAAGTGAGAGTAATATAAACCACAGGTTTATGTACACTGTGTTAGTTTTCTTCTTGATCCAGTTGAACTGCAGAGAAAATTCAAAGTTGTGACAAGGAATCTCGGCAAGGTGGACATGTGAATTGGGACGCTAATAGACTCTGGGCGTGATCCAGCAGCCTCGTCGCTCCTGACTCGGTGTCGGAACGAACCTATTGAATCTCGCGAGAGGCTTCTCACAAGATTTGCGACGCTAGACACATCTCGCGAGATTCCATTGAATCTCACTCGGCATCTGGTTCTGGACCTTGTTCTCACAGGGTTGTGTTGTGTTATGCTGCTTCGGATAACACAGGCTACTACTTGATGCAGTCTTAACTAAAGGATGCTCCAGACTCTGAAATGAGTTCAACGTGTTTATTGAACTATTAACACAGTTCTCAAATGAGTTTGACTCTCGCTAACCTAACTGTAGTAACTCAGTCTGACTGTACCAGCTTGCTGTAAGTCACGTGCTGGGGTGTGATGCTGCTGGTCAACCCTGTCTAACTCTCTAGATGTCTGTCTGTGGAAAGAGGCAGGGTGTGAGTGCCTCATCCCTTTTATAGTGTTTATGTCATGCCCCCTTGTGGTGATGCCACCTCTGAAGTGTCCTGACTGCCCATTGGTTGTGTCCTATTCTGAGTGTTCATTGGTTGCATGTTTGCATATCATGACATCTCCCTTTTCTTTTTAGATGTATACATGTGAATGTGTCTGTCTAATGTGACTGACTGAGGAATACAGAACAGAACAAACAAAACAAATGCTCATAAGTCCAGTCTCTGAGGCTTGCGTCTGATCCTCGCGACCACCGGAGAGGTGGTGGAGGGGATGACGTTGTCTTGACAGGCGAGTGGGAGGCATGACTGGTGGCCTCATGGTTCGAGGTGTCTGGCGTTGGCAATTCGACATGTGGAAATGGAGGGGAAAGTGGTTGTGGGCAAGCAACTTTTCGCAGTGCCCTTCGATTCCTTCGCACAATGGAGCCATCAGCCATACGTATGACATAAGATCTGGGCGCGGCCTATCGAACAACGACAGTCAGAGCAGACCACCCACCATCCGGTATCTTGATCCTGACCGTGTCTGCTGGGGATAGTACGTCCAGATCGGTGGCATGTGCGCCATAGCCCTGCTTCTGGCTGTCACGAAGCTGCTGCATCTTCTGCAGCACCGGGAGGTGATCAAGGTTGGGCAGGTGTATGGCTGGAAGCGTCGTCCGCAGGTCCCTGTTCATCAGCAGTTGAGCTGGCGACATGCCAGTGGACAAGGGAGTTGCCCGGTACGCAAGTAGTGCGAGGTTTATGTCGGAGCGGAGTCCGAGGCCTTGCGGATGAGCTGCTTAACGATGTGCACCCCTTTTTCGACTTTGCCATTGGACTGCGGATAGTGCGGACTGGAGGTGACATGCCTGAAGTTGTAGCTCTTGGCAAACGTGGACCATTCTCGTCTGTGGAAGCACGGGCCATTGTCGCTCATGACGGTGTTCGGGATGCCATGCTGTGAGAATGTCTCTTTACATGCTTTGATGACGGTCCGTGAGGTGAGGTCTGGCAGCTTCAGCATCTCAGGATAGTTCGAAAAGTAATTGATAATTAAGATATATTCCTTTCGTGTGGAATAGGTCAATGCCAACCTTGGACCACGGAGAGGTCTCTAGGTCATGTGGTTGGAGCGTCTCCTTGCTCTGCGCTGGTTGTAACCTCTGACTGGTTTCGCAGTTCAAGAGCATGTCCGTGATGTCCTGGTTGATGCCGGGCCAGTAGACAGCTTGCCGGGCCCTGCATCTGCACTTTTCTACGCCCAGGTGTCCCTCATGAATCTGCCGCAGCACCATGCTCTGGAGACGTAATGAGATGACTACCCTGTCCAGCTTGGGCAGAATGCCGTCGATCAGCGTCAGGTCGTGCTTGACGTTGTAGAATTGAGGGCATTGCCCTTTCTGCCAGCCATTGCTGAGGTTGTGGATGGCTCGCTGCAACAGGGGATCTTTAGTCGTCTCTTCTCGAATGAGAACAATCTTCTCATCTGTTGCCGGGAGAGTGCTTGCACACAGTTGTATCTGCAATTCAAAGAGGGGCTGGTTTAGCACACTGGGCTAAATTGCTGGGTTTTAAAGCAGACCAAGGCAGGCCAGCAGCACGGTTCGATTCCCGTACCAGCCTCCCCAAACAGGTGCCGGAATGTGGCGACTAGGGGCTTTTCACAGTAACTTCACTGAAGCCTACTTGTGACAATAAGTGATTTTCATTTCCTTTCAATTCAATGTGCTGGATGATCTCCAGTGGTTCACTGGGTGAGTTGACGGAGCGGGACAGTGCGTAGGTGATGATGAGCTCCTTGCCAGGTGTGTACACCAAATTGAAATCATACCTCCGGAGTTTGAGCAGAATTCTCTGCAAACGAGGCGTCATGTCGTTCAGGTCCTTTTGGATGATGTGGACCAGAGGCCTATGATCCGTCTCAACAGTAAATGTTGGCAAGCCGTAGACATAATCATGAAATTTGAGGATGCCGGTGAGAAGACCTAAACACTCCTTCTCAATCTGCGCATAACTGGTCTCAGTGGGTGTCATTGCCCGTGACGCGTATGCTACTGGTACCCAGGATGACGTGTCGTCTCTTTGAAGCAACACCGCCTCAATGCCATCCTGACTCACGTCTGTGGATATCTTGGTCTCTCGGTCTGGGTCAAAGAATGCAAGGATAGGTGCAGTGGTGAGCTTGGCTTTCAGCTTCAGTCACTCTGTTCGGTGCTCCGCCTTCCACTCAAAGGCGGTTGATTTTTTCACCAGGTTGCGTAGGGCCGTGGTGTGTGTGGTCAAATTCGGGATGAACTTGCCAAGGAAATTGACCATTCCCAGGAAGCGCAGTACTGCCTTCTTGCCGTCGGGGACTTTCATTGTCTCGATGGCTTTAATTTTGTCTGTGTCTGGGCGAACACCGTGTTGCGAAATCTGATCGCCCAGGAACTTCAGCGTGGATGTCCCAAAACAGCACTTGGACCTGTTTCGCTTGAGGCCATGTTCATGTATACGTCGGAATACTTTCTTGAGTCGCGATGCGTGTTCCCCTGGGGTTGTGGACCAGATTATGATATCGTCAACATAGACACGAACCCATTCTATTCCCTCCATCATCTGTTCCATGATGCGATGGAAAATCTCTCATGCCGAGATGATGCCAAATGGCATTCGGTTGTAGTAGAATCTGCCAAAAGGCGTGTTGAAGGTGCAGAGTCTTCTGCTGGATTCTTCAAGTTGGATTTGCCAAAATCCTTGGGATGCGTCTAATTTTGTGAAGAAGCGCGCGTGTGCCATCTCACTCGTAATTTCTTCCCTCTTCGGGATGGGATAATGTTCCCGCATAATGTTTTTGTTTAGATCTTTGGGGTCAATGCAGATGCGTCGGTCCCCTGAAGGCTTCTTTACGCACACCATCGAGCTGACCCAGTCGGTTGGTTCAGTGACCTTGGAGGTGATGCCTTTTTGTTGTAGACTCGTGAGCTCTGCCTTCAGGCGCTCTCTCAGTGGAGCAGGGACACATCGTGGTGCGTGGACCACTGGCTTGGCATCAGGTCGCAATAGAATCTCGTACTCGTACGGCAGCGTGCCCATCCCACTAAATACATCTGGGTACTGGGTTAAGATGTTGTCGATGCTGGCCTGAAGATCTGAATGGGACGGCGTTGTGGTGTAGACCCTTTGAATGAGGTTCAGTTGCTTGCAGGCGTGCGCACCTAGCAGGGACGCCCTGTCTGGTTTAACAATCTCGAAGCGTAAGCTTGCTTGTGTGTGCCGGCTGGACACCTGCATATGGCAGGACGTCAGTGCCTTGATTGCGTTTCCATTGTAGTCCAGGAGTTTGCAGGCACCTGGAAGGATTGTGGGGGCTTCTTGATTCTCTTGAAGTCCACCTGCGAAATCAGCTTGGCGGAGGCACCTGTGTCCAGTTTGAACTGGATGAGGCATTGGTTGACCTTCATCACTGCATGATGACTTCCGGGTGTGGCTATGCAGATCTAGGTAGCATATTCGGTAGCTCCCGCTTGGAACGGACTTTTGGGCTCTTTTACAGGGCCCCCACGGCATTTGTTTGACATTTCCCGGTGTGGGAAGAAGACTGCAGCATTCCCCTGACAGTGTCCCCCAGGAATGTTATGTCTTTTGGCTACCACACCCGGCAGAAACAGTAAAAGATTTGGCTTGTGCTGCAGGAATAGACAAAGGCCTCTTCCAGCATGCAGGCGGGGGAAGGGCAAGCTTAAAGCTGCAATCTGACTTGACTCTATCAAAGGTGAATTCTAGCAGCAGAGGGAACAACTGTGAAAAGATCTACCAAGGCCATTGAAGAAGCAGGGACGAGGCTTCCGGTGGCGGCCATGGGTCCCCCTCCAACTTCTATGAAACGGACCAGAAGTGTTACGGCCAAAGGAGCGGCACTGGAGCAACGGGAGAAGCAACTGAAAGAAAACGAAATGGCAGCGGCCAGGGACAAAGGGGAGCTGCAGGAGTTCATCAAGCGCTGCTTCGAGGAGCAGCGCGAGGAGATGGGCAAGGAGATGTTTGCGCCTATGCTTTCGGCAATTGAAGGACTCGGGATCACCCAGAAGGCCCACGAAGCTAAGATCCAGGAGGTACAGAAAAGAGTCAGTCAGAACGAGGACGAGCTTGTGGGCCTGGCGGTGAGAGTGGAGCAGAACGAGGCGCTACACAAGAGGTGGGCGGGAAGACTCGAAGACCTGGAGAACAGGTCGAGGAGAAAGAATCTGCGAATCCTGGGTCTCCCTGAGGGAGTGGAGGGGGCTGATGCCGAGGCATACGCGAGCACGATGCTCGAGGCGATGATGGGCACGAACGCCCCTTCGAGGCCACTGGAGTTGGTCGGGGCACATCGGGTGCTGGCGAAGAAGCCCCAGGCAAATGAGCCGCCAAGGGCGATGGTGGTGAGGTTCCACAGGTTCACGGACAGAGAGTGGGTCCTGAGATGGGCCAAGAAGGAGCGGAGCAGTGAGTGGGACAATGCAGAGATCCGAATATACCCGGACTGGAGCACGGAGGTTGCAAAGCGGAGAGCGGGTTTCAACCGGGCCAAAGCGGCGTTGTACCGGAAAGAAGTGAAATTCGGAATGCTGCAGCCAGCGCGACTGTGGGTCACATACAAGGGCCAACACTATTACTTCGAAACGCCTGAAGAGGCGTGGACCTTTGTACAAGCCGAAAAGTTGGACTCTAGCTGAGGGTTTGTGAGGGTAGGGGGGATGTTTGAGGTTTGATGTGTGATGCTTGTTGTATATAGGGGGTCAATCACGCGCAGGAAATGTTACATGGGCTGGGGGAGAGAGACAAGGCCGCGACAGGAGCTGCGCCAGAGGGGCGGAGCGGGCTTTGGAAAGCGCAGGGTGTTTTCTCACGCGCGGGAAGAAAGGCGGGAAGGGGAACGAAGGAATGCATATGGATTGGGAGACTCCCACGCGGGGAGGTCAATGGGACGGCGGGGGAAGCCGAGGTCAGCAGGCGTCAGCTGACCTACGGGAGTGACATGGGGGGAGCAAAAAAGCTAGACAGGTGTCTAGCGGGGGGGAGGGGAGGGGGGAAAGGTTGGGGGGAAAGGGTTGCTGTTGCACTGGCCGAAAGGGAATGGGACACAGACGAGGTGGTCGGGACGGGGGTAGGTTCTTTGGGGTAGAGGACAGATGTGGAAGGTTCTCAGGGAGCCCGGCGAACCATGTCCATATGTTTTGGTCATGCCCGGCACTGGAGGGGTTCTGGAGAGGAGTGGCGGAGCAATATCTCAGGTGGTGAAAGTCCGGGTCAAGCCAAGCTGGGGGCTAGCAATATTTGGAGTAGTGGACGAACCGGGAGTGCAGGAGGCGAAAGAGGCCGGCATTCTGGCCTTTGCGTCCCTAGTAGCCCGGCGAAGGATCTTGCTAATGTGGAAGGAGGCGAAGCCCCCCAGCCTGGAGGCCTGGATAAATGATATGGCTGGGTTCATAAAGTTGGAGAGGATTATGTTCGCCTTGAGAGGGTCTGCGCAGGGGTTTTACAGGCGGTGGCAACCGTTCCTAGACTATCTCGCGGAGCGTTAGAGGAAGGTCGGTCAGCAGCAGCAGCAACCTTGGGGGGGGGGACATCCTGGGAGGGGGGAGGGGGCGGGGAAAGGGGGGACTGCCTGGGAGGGTGGATGAGCAAGAGATAACATGAAGGATTGGGGAAACTGGCACGTACGGGTGAGGGCCAGTGTACAAAGCTGTGTAAATATATCATTTTGCCATGTATATATCTTGCTCTGCGCGATTTCTCGTTTTTATTTGTTACGAGGGTGGCGGGGGGGGGGTTATTGTTTGTAAGGGAGAAAAATTGTGTTAAAAATCTTTAATAAATATATTTTAAAAAATCACTGCATGCTATTCGTCCTCGGAATCCACGGCCAGGATTGATTGGATTTGCGAGGTGTCCGGTGCGGCGGATTCGCATTTCGTAATAATGCCCACTCGGTAAGTGTTGTCCAGGTATTCATCATCTGGATCCGTCGCACTGCCTGGATCAGAGTCATGCATTCGGTGTTGCACACTTCAGATGCGCCGCTGTTGGAATTGGGAGCGCTGGCTCCTGACTGGTGGTGCAGATCTGCACAGTGCTGCATAGTGTTTTGGTTTCCCACAGTTTAAACAGCGTTTGCCTCTTGCAGGGCAGTTTTTAAAAAAATGGGTGGTGCCACAGTTCGCACACGTCATGACGTCGGCGTCATGACGCTCAGTGCGTCGTTGCGCATGCGCGGTGCGGTTCTCGGACGTCTGCACCTGCGCAGTGCGATTTTCGGCCACCTCGTGTTCCCGATCGCATTGCGCATGCGTCGGGCCCCGGGAAAAGCGCACGAAATGGCCGCTTTCGTCAATGTGGAGACGCATCATCCGGGAGATGGCCTGAACACTCTCCACCTCGTGGGACGCTTGTTTTTCACTTTCTGCCGTTTTGTACTGTGAATAGCGATTTTTAGAGTGCTCATGCAGAGTACACGTTTCAATCGCGACTGGCAGGGTCATGTGCCTGATTTTCAACAATTGCTCTCGCAGAGGATCAGAGTGGACTCCAAAAACGATTTAGTCTCTGATCATGGAGTCAGTGATATCACTGAAGTTGCAGGATTGCGCTAGCAGTCTAAGGTTAGTTAGATATGAGTTGAAGGATTTGTCTTTACCTTGCATCCTCTGCTTGAATATGTAGCGCTCAAAGATTTTGTTGTGTCCACTTCGCAGTGGCTGTCGAATTTGTCCAGGATGGTTTGGTACTTCATTTTGTCCTGCCCTTCGGAAAAGTGAAAGTAGTTGAAGGTCTCTATTGCATGGCCACCCGCAGTGCTGAGAAGAAGAGCTATCTTCCAAGCATCGATTGCGCCATTGAGGTCGGATGCTTCCACGTCTAGTTGAAATTTCTGATTGAACGATCGCCAGTTGGCACTAAGATTACCAGTAGTCCTGAGCTGATGAGGAACCTGAATCTTGTCCATTGTGCCTGTATTCAGTAGCCGGTTGTCACAGATCTTGCTGAGTTGAACTAAATAGTTTGAACAGTCACGCCTGGTATCATGTTGTGTTAAGCTGCTTCAGATAACACAGGCTGCTCCTTGATGCAGTCTTAACTAAAGGATGCTCCAGACTCTGAAATGAGTTCAACGTGTTTATTGAACTATTAACACAGTTCTCAAATGAGTTCGCCTCTCTGCTAACCTAACTGTAGTAACTCAATCTGACTGTACCAGCTTGCTGTAAGCCACGTGCTGGGGTGTGATGCTGCTGATCAACCCTGTCTAACTCTCTAGATGTCTGTCTGTGGAAAGAGGCATGGTGTGAGTGCCTCATCCCTTTTATAGTGTTTATGTCATGCTCCCTTGTGGTGATGCCACCTCTGAAGTGTCCTGACTGCCCATTGGTTGTGTCCTATTCTGAGTGTTCATTGGTTGCATGTTTGCATATCATGACAGGGTGTGATCCAGATCTGCATATACGGCTCATTTAAATATATGTTCGCTGGATTCACCCGGTGCCCGGGACTCAACGGACGTGCTTGGGAGGTGTTCTCACCAGAGCATCATTTAGTATTGATCCACACAAATGTGGACCAAGCATATTGATACCAGGGCGTGTCTACCAGGCCATTGGAGACCCCGGGTGGTCGAAGATAGAAAAGGCTGGAACCCTGGCTCTTCCCCTGGCACTAGGGCACCTTGGCAGTGCGTGCCTGGCATCCTAGCAATACCAAAAAAATGCGAAGTGCCGTTGAATAGAAACACCCGCTAAATGCACTGCTCAGTGAACTTTAACTCAAGTCTGTTGAATCGAACCTACTAACTCAAATTGTGTCAGATATCAAAAACGTAAAGCTCGGATTGTATCTGGGGGGAGAGCTTTGAGCTAGAGAACATTTGCAGTACTGGCATTACAATCAATTTGAGGTGATAGTATGAACATTATACAGCATTTAAGTGTAATTTATTTTTCCATATGACATAGCAACATAAAAATCCTGCACCTACAATTAACAATGAAGTTTATTTGAGATGAGGTAACAAATTCTAAAGAGGTGACTTGATGCTAATCTTGAGAAACCAAGCCTGAGGTTCAAGATTAAAAATTGTAGGGTCTGTTATCAAACACTGATACTTGACTGGACTATCTCTTATTTTGTGAATTTTGCTGATTGTGAGCCAGGTTGCGTTACAATTTGTCTTTAGAATTAACCCCATAACAAAACTGAATCCTTAGTATATGGTGCAATGAATAATACATTTGAATAACCAAGTCAACTTTTTATTCCGGGAGGGAGAAGGAAACAAACAGGGGATTCTGAAAAAACAGCTTTGCCCATGCAGCAACAACAATGTGGAACTCTGTACACAGGGAATATCTGAAGCAATATTCGCCTCCTGCACTCTGTACACAGGGAAGAATCATAATCCTAATAAGCACATGAGAGAGAAAGGAATAGAGGTTTATAACACTCGAGTTAGATGAGCATGGATGGGAGAAGGACAAGTGAAGCACAAACGTTGACATGGACCAGTTTGGCTGAATGGCCACATTCTGTGCTGCTTATTCTGTGGGCGCGATCTAACGGAAAGGTGCCATTTGTGGCGGGTTTTGCTATGAGTTCCTCCTTGACTCTGTCAGCGAATTCTCCACCGTTACCTAACCATACTTAGTCATATTTCTGGGCCTTGGGAATTTCTCACCAACCTACCCCACATAATGGGCGAGGCGGTCCCATGCCGGCGCACAAGTTTCCCGGCAATGAGGGATGCTGTATATCCAGCTGTCGGCCGCCTCCGCCGCGGCGGCAGGGTGGTGGGAAAATCCCACCCGGAGGACTTTTTTCATCACTGGGGAGCTGAACCCGCTGGCCAGACCGGCTCCTTAGAGATTGGGTCACCATTTGAAAGGGGACCGCGATCTTTAAGAGGGCTTGAGGTTCCCCCACACACCCCACCCAAGGGCAATGTCACCCCCACACACATGGTCATTACCCCACACCCCCAAGTGAGGACACCCCCGCTATGGGAGACTTTCCCAATCCCCCTTTCGGGGCCACTCTTCCAGGACCCCACCCTTCATCCCCCCCCAACCTCCTTTCATGGGCTTGACCCCACCCTCGGGCCCTGATCTGTGGCCGTGCCACCCTGGCAGTGCTCCTTTCAGCTGGGCAGTGCCACCCAGGCACCTCGACAGTGCCAGGGTGGCAGTGCCAAAGTGCCGGCCTGGCAGTGCCAAGGTATCCCTGTTCCAGGGGGTGGGCCAAGGGCTACCCTGCCCTGTCCCTGACCACTCAGAAGCCGCCAATGTCCTAGGAGACCCCCAAGGTTCCGTTCCGCCTGGTCCACTTTTGTGGCATCACCCAGCTGGGGTCTCCCTTGGGAGCAAGTCAATGCCAGCAGCCCGATCGATCCTGGGTCAACACGTCTAAGTGGATTTTAAACCCACTTAGGCGTGTGAGGCTTGATCCTGCCCATTGTTGGTGGGATCCTGATCGTGACTCCTCGTGAGACCTGGGTAGATCTCATGAGGCATACCAACTGTCTGAAATTTAGATTTTGTTTTGGTTATAATTTGTTTATCTTGTGTCTAGTCAAATGTTTGAGCATTAATTTTGTAAACGTAACCTCTGTCCAATGGTTTGTCAGTCCAGTCCTAGTGTTGTCTGCAAAACCTCAGATGTTCGACCAGTTTATTACTTAAAAGTTTTACCCAGGTATCTTTCTTTGCAAGATGAACAAATGACAAAATTGATTCAACCAAATTTATTTATCAAACAATAAAACAGTTACCCTTCTTAAATTATCCCAAATCTAAGATTCTTAATACTACCCGAGACGATGAACTCAGTTGAGCTGCGAGTCCGATTCTCTGAGTCTCGATGTCTCAGGGCCTTTGTCGGCGAAGGTGGGTCACACACGCTGCTTCCTACTGTCTCTGTTCGATCATCAAATCTTCTCTGCTGTCTCTGCAAGTCTTCGCTGTTAAGGGTCCTAGTGGTCGATCTTTATATCCCTCTTCTCGTCTTGCCAGAAAGTTCTCTGGCCCTCAGCCAATGAGGCCTCAGGGCGGGGATAGCAATACCCAATGGTGTTGCCGATTGCAACTCTGCTCTTGGTGTCCATTCCTAGGTGTATTGTCTGCATGTAACCTTCCTCCATATATGGTAACTGGGTGCCAGAAAGTCTAGCTTGATCTGAGAAACCCAAAACAATCGATCCAAAAAGGACTGATTATCTCCTGATGTATGATTTACAGGGGCAGTCCAGGCATGTCCTGGCAGTATCTCTGTGTTCAGTGTATTCAACATTGGCCAAGTTTGAATTTCCATCAGGCCTGCCTGTGGCTCTGACTGTGATTTGATTTAAAGTGTCCAATTTTATTGTGCCTAAAATACAGACCACTGTCCATTTTATCTCACTTGGTTTAAAAAGTGAAGTAGTTGCAGGAAATCAATCAAAAGTGAAACATACTGGAAACACTTGGCAAATCAATAAGTACCCATTGAGAGTGCAAATAAGTTGACATATCAGGCCTAGTTCTTTTGCCATAAATAAATTGCAGTTTGATGTTCAATTACACACTGAAAGATGATGTGGGGACCATGGATGGAAGGATGTGAAGAAGTGAATAGTTTATGTATCCAATTGTGAACAGATTCTTGACATATTGCCAATCTTGTAGATTAAAGGTGCAAATTCATTGAAAGATAAATTTATGGTGCTGAGAAATTCTCTGCTGTGGATCCAATCTTGAAACCATGGAACAGCATCCCTGAAATTATAACGAAGAAGATCAAAAATTATTTTGAGGGTGCTTTTCCACTAAAAATGAATCAGTTGAAAGGCAATTTTACACATCTATATTCACACAAAGCTGGTGTTCAAAATGATTTGTCAAGAATATTCAAATAGACAAAATAAAATTGAGTGGTGTCGTGTTGGGTGTTCCGATACACAAACAAACCAACATGGTTGTGGATGGTACAACTCTGTTTTATTATTCTGTACAATGATAACTATTAACTTCTGGCTGTGGTTCGTACTTCACCAGCTAACCTGTGGACTCAGGCCTAGCACTATCTTAGTGAGGCACTCAGCACATGGTGTATGGCTGAGTGGCACGCTGTGAGCTCTGTGCTCTGAGCTATCTCCTGGTAGAATGAGCGGGAACTGTGGTGTTCCCTGTTTTATAGTGCGTGTGCTCTCACTGGTGATTGGCTGTGATGTTGTGTGTGCGTTGGTTGGTCCATCTACCTGTCCATCAGTGTGTGTGTGTGATTGCACCATGATATGTTAATATGGATATCATGACAAGTGGGAAACCTTTGAATGCTGAGCAGCTTTCCCGTTAGCGATGTGGGTTTTGTCCAGCAAATGGTAAACTTGTACCTTTCTACAATGTAAGTTAATGACTACTTCAAAAATATGTATTACATGTTTTCTCTGTGTCTTCAAAACTTAATATTGGATTGGATTTGTTTATTTTCATGTGTACCGAGGTACAGTGAAATGTATTGTTCTGCATGCAGCTCCGACAGATTATTCCGTACATGAAAAGAAAATACACAATAGGGCAAACATAAAATACACAATGTAAATGCATAGACACAGGCATCGGGTATAGTACTACTAGGTCGAGAAAATGTGTGAAGAGATCAGATCAGTCCATAAGAGGGTCATTTAGGAGTCTAGTAACAGAGGGGAAGAAGCTGTTTTTGAATCTGTTAGTGTGTGTTCTCAGACTTCTGTATCTCCAGCCCGATGGAAGAAGTTGGAAATGTGAGTAAGCCGGGTGGGAGGGGACTTTGATTATGCTGCCCACTTGAACTAAGAGTGAAAGGATTGGTCTATAATATCTATATCTTGGTTAAATACAAAACTATTTCTATTGTGTCACATGATTGGACAGAAACAAGAGCCTAAATTGAAACCAATTATTGCTTCAGAGGCAGCTTAATTGGGTTGTTAGCATGTAAGACATGGTCCAGGCGCAATAATAACCTATTAACCCACAGACTTTCCCTTTACTATCCTGATCCCGAAAAGAGTTTCAACACAATGTCCTCTTGATACAGGCTGGGCCGTGGGAGGCCTCATAAAATGCCGACAGGAGGCATTGGGAAGGGAGCCCAATGGCCTCTTGCTGCCATGGGACATTCTTGGGTTGGAACCTCAGCAGTTCATTAAATTAACTATTTGGCCAATTATCTGCCAATTTCTGATCCCATCGCTATTTTACTGGTGACAGAAGGGGTCCCATTGCATGGGGAAGTTAATGAGCATAACCAAAAGGTAAAGACCACCTACCTAGTCCATCCCGATTGCTCCATATAGTTGTGATACCTCAGGCTGGGTTATTATTATTTTGGTTGGGGGTGGGGGCAGAGGAGTGAGTGAGCCATGGAACCTGCCTTGCATTTTCGGCTCATTGAGAACCAGCTCCATGGATGTTTTTTAGTTTTCATAGAGGCATCTGGACTTCAGCAGCTCTTGTGTTTTATACCAGCTGCTTGGAGGCTTGAGTCAAAGATTG
This sequence comes from Scyliorhinus torazame, assembly GCF_047496885.1. NCBI lineage: Eukaryota > Metazoa > Chordata > Chondrichthyes > Carcharhiniformes > Scyliorhinidae > Scyliorhinus > Scyliorhinus torazame. Next base: position 164,777,644 of record NC_092719.1, on the reverse strand, counting down.
GACGTGTGAAGTGTTTAAAGATAAGTGAAATTGTTTTGCCTCCTTTACAGTTAATATTAAATGCTGCACTACGAAGTGTATCTGTGTTCAGTAAGGTAAGTTATGAAAACACTGTGACTGGAAAACGTAGCTACCCCTTAAACAATGTGTTTGCCAACTGGCAAGTTGTCAAGTAGAAGATGAACATTGTAAATATCGAAAGTCTTTCAATAACTTCAAAAAGTTCATCCAAAAGGCATTTTTCACATTATTGAAAGGGTAGCCTAATATGATAACCACATCTAAATGTTTCATCTTTTTCCATTCTTTTAGATATTCAGTCTAGACAGCTGTTGGGACAGCACTTTTGAAGTCTGTTTGTTTACTCAGGGAGTTTCATGGGTTCTTTGCTAAAAGCCAACCATGCTAATCCTTTTACAAGTGCTTCCCATTGTTTATGCAGCTGCTTGGAAGAATCTGTTTGATTACAGAGTTTTATGGGCTATTCAACAACTTCCAACTGTTATAGGGCATTTAAATCCTGTTTATAATGTGCATAATGGGTGAAGTGTTGAGGATAAGGGGGTGGGCTGAGGATGAAGAGGTGAGTATGAAGGGAGTATGTGTACGGTGGAGGTGGTTTAAAGTGGTCAGAAATGCCAACTATATAGAGCTGTCAATTGCCTCGGAGGCACTGGGCCAAGGCTTTTTGGGAATCTAGGTAGGCTTTTTAATCTGCCCGGTCTGGACTTGGCCTACCTCCACTCCCGCCTCAGGCTTGCTTCAACGACAGGCCTGCCCCCGGACCAGTTAGGGTCAACACCACTGGAAGTTTTGCCTTCCGGCATTTCCGAGATACAGGTGGGTTTGCGAAGACAGGATTAGTCCTGTCTCCTGAACCCCATATCTGACATGAAAATTTAGCCCCTTGTGTAACATAAAAAATACACTGTCCACCACTCAAATCATACACTGCTTTTCTGGGAGAGGTGAGAAAACAGATTAAATTCTAGGCTAACTTGGTTCTAGCCCTATACAGATCAGGGGCAGGATTCTCCGACCCCCCCCCCCCCACTGCCGGGCCGGAGAATCGGCGGGGGGCGGCGTGAATCCCGCACTGACACCGGCTGCCGGATTTTCCGGCGCCGGTTTTTTGGTGGGGGCCGTTGGCAGCCCACCCCCGGCGATTCTCCGGCCAGTGATGGGCCGAGTGGCCGCCCGTTTTCGGCGGCTCCCACTGGCGTATATTACACCAGGTCCGTACCAGTGGAACCAGGCTCAGCGGGTGGCCTGTGGAGTCCTCGGGGGGGCGCGGGGGGCACGGTGGCCTGGCCCGCGATCGGGGCCCACTGACCCGTGGGCGGGCCTGTGCCATGGGGGCACTCTTTCCCTCTGCGCCGGCCGGTGTAACGATCCGCCATGGCCAGCGCGGAAAAGAACCCCCCTGCTCATGCGCTGGGATGACGCCAGTACACGCTGGCGCGCACGTGCCAACATGAGCCGGCCGGCGGAGGCCATTTGGCCCTGCCGGTTAGGGGAGAATCCCATCCCAGAAGTGTGATTCCTGGTCCTCTAACCTATTGAATGAATCAGAGGGTGCTGTATCATCTTAGTTTCTCAATTTTGCATTCCCACTGCACATTTGTTTAATCTGAATTTAAAAGGCTAATGTTCTAACCTTTGAAATTGTGACTTTATTGGGACATTGGTAGGAACAAGAAATAGATTGGCATCCAGATGCCACTAATAGACCCGTCTTCAGTCCATCCAAATATCTGAAAAGAAACATGGAATTTTTGAATTTAGATAATGTATGATCAGGTCCCTAAATTTAACCAAGTGATCTGAAGTTATCTCAGAGCTTTTGAAACTTAATTTGTCCCAACCAGTATCTTGTGTGCCTCTTTTTAAGATTAAAATATAACTGACAGTTTTCAGTTGAGTTGCTGACTGTAAGTTTACATGCATGCTTTTGTCTATGCTGCAGACCTTCATTTTTAGTGACTAGAAAACAATGCGGAGCCAGCAGCAGGAGGTAGCAAAGTAGCGAGGAATACAAAAACCAAGGATAAGAGCTCCGTTAAATATATAAAAAGGAAGAGAGAGCTCAGAGTGAACATAGACCTCTTAGAAAATGAATCGAAGGGGACAGTTATGGAGAGAAAAACAGATATTTTCCATCAGTCTTGATGGTGGAAAATACTTCAAACAACCCATTGATACAGAAGTACGCGGGGGGCAATTAAATACCATCACCTTCAGTAGATAAGTAGTATGAGACAAACTAATGGGGCTAAAGGCAGATAAGCCCCCTGACCCTGATGGCTTGTATCTTGGGATCCTAAAAGAGGTAGCTACAGAGATAGTGGATGCATTGGTTATAATTTTCCAAAAATCCTTGGGTTCTGGAAAAAAGTACTGGAGGATTGGAAAACTGCCAATGTCACACCCCTATTTATAAAAGGGAGGGAGGCAAAAAGTGGGTAACTAAAGGCCAATTAGCCTAACATCTATTATTGGAAAAATGCTGAAGTCACTTATTAAAGAGCACATTTGGAAAATCACAATCTAATCAAGCAGTCAGCATAGTTTCATGAAAGGAGAATCATGTCTGACTAATTTATTAGCGTTTTTCGAGGCAGTCTCCACTCGTGTAGATAGAGGGGGACCAGTAGATGTGTTGTATTTGGACTTCCGGAAGGTGTTCGACAAGGTACCTCACAGAAGGTTAAGTCATAAGATAAGAGCCCAAGGTGTTGGAGGTAGCATATTGGCATGTATAGAGAATTGGATAATGGGCAGAAAACAGTGAGTGGTGATCAGGGGTTCTTATTCAGCTTGGCGACCTGTAACCAATGGGGTTCCACAGGGATCAGTGCTGGAACTGCAACCATTTGGAATATACATTAATGACTTGGGGGAAGAAGCAAATGTACTGTATCCAGATTTTCAGATGACACAGAAATAGGTGGAAAGGCAAGTTGAGAGAGGGATACAAACAATTTGCAAAGAAATATTGTTAGGTTAAGTAAGTGGGCAAAAAGTTGGCAAATGGATCATATTGTGGGAAAATGCGAAGTATTCATTTTGAGAGAAGGGAGAACAAAGAGAACAAAAGAACATTGTATTATTTAAATGGAGGAAAACTGCAGAAAGCTACAACACAAAGAGACTTGGGGGTTCTTGTGCAGGAAACACAGAAAGCTAGCACACCAGTGCAGCAGGTAATCAGGAAGGCTAATGGAATGTTGGGGGTTGGTTGAAGTATAAGAGTCGGGAAGTCTTGCTGCAACGGTACAAGGTATTGGTGAGACAACATCTGGAGGATTGTGAGCAGTTTTGGTCCCCTTATTTAAGGAAATATATTATTTCATTGGAGATGGATCAGAGAAGGTTCACTCCCTAGGATGGTCCTCAGTCTGGAAGGATTGTCTTTTGAGCAAAGGTTAAACAGGTTGGGACGCTACTCACTGGAATTTAGAAGTATGAGAGGTGAGCTCATTGAAACATATAGAAATCTTAAGGGGATTGAAAGAGGGTAAATGCTGAGAGGATGTCTCCCCTCATGGGAGAATCTAAGACCATAGTCTCAGAATAAAGGGGTGCCAATTTACGACTGAAATGAGGAGGAATCTTTTCTCTGAGGGTTGTGAGTCTTTTGAACTCCCTACCACAGAGAGTTGTGTATAGTTTAGGCTGAGATAGATAGATTCTTGATCAGTAAAGGACCAAGGAATATGGGGAAAGGGCAGGAAAGTGGACCTGAGGAATGTTGGAACAGCCATGATTCTGGTTAATGACAGAGCAGGCTTGAGTGGCTGAATGGCTTACTCCTGTTCCTATTTCTTGGTCTTATAGATCCCACATCGCCCTTAATTGGTACCAGTCTCTAGCTTGCACTTTATCTATGCGTGACTGTAAATACTGTTTTAATTTCTGCTTTTTATGTTGTATGGTTTCTCTGCCTTCTCCCGCACCTTTATCTTTCGCATCCCCTGAGATCTATCCTTGGTCCCCTACTATTGCTCATCTGCATGCTTCCCCTTTGCAACATGTACACTAAAAATACCCAGCTCATACGCACCACCTTGACCTCTCCACTGATATCAGATGCTTATCTGTCATCCAGCACTAGATGAGCAACAATATCCTCCACTTAAATATTGGGAAGACTGAAGCCATTGTTTTCAATCCCTGCTCCAAATTGTTTTTTTGAAATATAAATTTAGAGCACCCAATTCTTTTTTTTCCCCCAATTAAGGGGCATTTCGCATGGCCAATCCACCTACCCTGCACATCTTTGGGTTGTGGGGGTGAGACTCACGCAGATACAGGGAGAATGTGCAAACTCCATACGGACCATCACCCGGGGCTGGGTTCGAACTTGGGTCCTCAGCCCCGTGAGGCAGCAGTGCTGCCCCAACTCCAAACTCCATTCACTCGGTGCCCTAGAACTTAGAGTGCAGATAGAGGCCATTCAGCCCATTAAGTCCGCACAGAAACATGGAAAGAGCACCCTACCGAAGCTCACGCCTCCACCCCATTCCCGTAACCCCACCTAACCTTTTAGAAACTATGGGACAATTTAGCATTGCCAATCCACCTAAACCCACACATCTTTGGACAGTGGGAGGAACCGGAGCACCCGGAGGAAACCCATGCAGACACGGGGAAAAAGTGCAAACTTCACACAGACAGTCACCCGGAATTGAACCCGGACCCTGGAGCAATGAGGCAGCAATGTTAACCACTATGCCACCGTACCGCCCCTCTCTTTGGTCATCCATCCCTCTCCCTGATAACAGTCTAAGATTAAACCATAAATCAAAATAGAAAATGTTGGCAATACTCAGCAGGTCAGGCAGCATCAATGGAGAGTTAATGTTGATTCTGACGCTGCATTAGCCTGAAACTTTAATTCTGTTTCTCTCCACAGCATTTTCTGTTTTTATTTTAGAATTCAAGCATCTGCAGTAAATTGCCTTTGCGCTGAGATTAAACCAGTCTCTTTGCAAGCACGGTGTCATTTTTGATCCTGAGATGAGCTTCTGACCTCATATTTGTGCCATCACGAAGACCACCAATTTCTGCCTTCGTAAAATTGCTCAACCTCGCCTCCATCTCAGCTTATCGGCTGCTGAAATCCTCACCCGTGCTTTGCTCCCTATAGACTCAGATATTCCATGCACTCATGGGCTGGTCTCCTGCATTCTTTCCTCAGTAAACTTGAGTCATCCAAAACTGCTGCGCGGCAAGTCCTGTTCCCCTCTCACCCCTGTCTCTGCTCACTTACATTGGCTCTAGTTCAAACAACGTATTGATTTTAAAATTCCTATCAAACCTTTCTATGACCTTGCCTCTCCCTATCTCTGTAATCTTGTCCAAAGCCACAATCCCCTGGGAAATCTGTGGTCTTCTAACTCAGGACTCTCGTACGTTCCCACTTGCAATTGTTCCACCGTTAGTGGCTGTGAACCAGTTGCCTCGGCACCAAACTCTGAAGTTCCCTCCCTACATCTTTCCACCTCCACATCATCTTTCTCATTTTTAAAATATCCTTAAAACCTACCTCTTGACCAAGCTTTTTACCTAATGTCTCCAAGTGTGGCTTGCTCGTTTTATAATACTCAGGAAAAGTGCCTTGAGACATTTTGTAATTCTAGGTATATAATATAATTTTAAATTTAATAAAATAAATTTTATTTGGATATTTTTTCCTTAAATGGGAAAGAAAGAATCTTAATTTGGATTTGAAAACTTTGCAATTCATATTTTGTGTACTGCACATGCCCAATTAAGATGTCTGCAACGGAAGCCTCTATCTGGATGCTTCCAGTATTTTTCATGTATTGTTGTTATGAATACATGACAGGGTGCAGCAGTCACAAAAATAGCTGAGCAGGAGTCCACATCCAATAGCTGAATTACTTTGAGCCAATTTTACTCATCTTCACAGCAGAAATAAAAGCAAATCTTAGTACACCGCTAGTTGGTAGGGACGGGGAAAGCTTAATTCCTGACTGAGAATTTGACTGTCACTGAATGATAGCAATCAAGAAAAAAATGTGAAACAGCAAATGGGATCTGAGATTCTATGCCTATGGTAAAGCTCTTTATGGAAGATGTCCGGATCTGCAGTTTGTAGGTAGAAACTGGAAGCTGGTGTAGTAACTCCTAAGTTAAAGCAAAAGTGCAAGTAAACCAGTAGTCTTTTGAATTAGCAAATAACTTTAAATAATTAGCTGCCCCCAGTCATTCTGATTCCCAATAATTTGTTCAAATCAGCCATTTTTTGAATTCATGTCTAATTGCTGAAAGAATTGTCATTTGTTTTGAAATTCCATATTGCCATTTTATCGTATTTTAGCTGTCGAAATTTTAGCTGTCGAAATCCAAATAATTTCCTGACTGCCAAGCAGAATATATTAGTCATATATGTAAAAGATCTTTTTCTGTGCACAGAATTTAATTCTGATCAACTCCCATCTGAAGGGCCCATATAATTACCCTGACAGTCAGTTCACCACAGTTTGTCCATCCTTTCAGTTGTTCGGTGATGTGGGGAACCAAAAACAGTGGATAAATTTAGCAATATTTTCACAATTTTTTCTCTCTGTATTCTTACTTTTATTCTTCCATAATTCATTCCACATTTCTTTCCAGATGACTAGTCAGACACAGCATTTCTTCCCCACTTTTTAAACAAATGTTTAAACAATTAATTACTGGTTTAATATATGAGAGAGGTTATTTGCACTCATTTTTGCAACAGGATTGATTTCCATTTCCTTGTACTTCAATTCGTCAGCCATTTTGTCTGGGTTTTTTTTCCTTCTCTACAGTGTCTGTGCTCAGCATTGTTTAAATTTCCATAAGAAGAACAAATAGCTCATAAGACTTTACAGGTCCAGCACTACCAGAAATTATTTACTGTTCTATTATGTTATAAGGAAATAAATTGGAAAGCCAAGCAATAATTGGCTTGTTAATTATGTGTAATAGAGGGTATCTTTTCCACTTACATTTTTTCATCACTTAATTTCTAAATCAGTTTGCTTGTGTAACCTGGCTACATAATTGAATGCAGTGAAATCACGATGAGTCAAACTTGAATGACACAAAATTCCAATAATTTCAAAGTTGTCAGCCATTCCCACCCTGGCATGATAGCAATGCCATAGAACAATACCTGTGATGAGCCAAAATTCCCTATTGTGAATGAACTGAACTTGTCTCCTGGATGAACTGAACTTGTCATATAATGGTGACGACCAATCCGAACGCAGTTAGACCACAAAAGCGTGCAAACTCATGGAGCGCTGGGCAAGCCATTATTTGACATTTAAATCTCCCTGTGAAAGGATGTGCAGAGCCTGTGAGCATGACTGAAACTGTGAGAAAATTAAAAATGTTGGGCTTGATTCTCCGCACCCCAACGGTGAAATCACGGCCAGCGCCAGGGCGGAGAATCCAGTTTGATGCCAAAATCAAGCCCGGTGCCGGTTTGGCGATTCTCCGGCACTGAAAAGAGGCATCACCGGGGAATACGCCACGCCGTCGGGGGCCATTGCCAGAGGCCCACTCCGACATTCTCCACCCCCGACCAGCTGAGTTCCCAACGGCATGGAACTAACCTGTTATTGCCGGTCGGGATACTCGCGTGGCGGTGGCGGACTCAGTCCGCGGTCGCCCTGATCGGCGGCTGGCAGTTCGGAGACCAGGGCGGGCCTTATAGGTAGCCGGGGAGTGCTTGTGCGGGGTTTGAGGGTCAGGCGCGTGGCCGATCGGGGGGTCTCTTGCTTGGTTCTGGCTCCGCGGTCTGAGTCCGCCATGTGCATGCGCGGCCTCTGACCCGGAAGTGCTGGGGCCCGTATCTGCAGCAAAAGCTGCGAGATTTATTCCGGGTCCCTGATAGCCCCCTGCAGGGCTATGAATTTGTGTCCCTTTTCCCCAGGATTTTCAGGCGTAAAACTCCTCAGTTTTGACACCGGCGTGGGGACATCGTCCCAATAATGGGAAATCCAGCCTGTTGTCTATTGGAGAGAAGGTGAAGTTGATACAGCAAGTGGAAAACCCTGGCGCCAGGTGGAAAGCTGACATCGTGAAGGAGTGGGAGATTCCACCATCACGTATGCCCATTATTATGAAACACAAGACAACATCTTGGAACAATTCGACAAACCAGGTGTCTCTCCAGCAAGGAAGAGGATGAGAACAGCTGCTAAACCAACGTTGAAACTCAGCTATGTCGTTTAAGGCAGTCCAAGCAGAGAATGTTCCCATCTCCAGTCCAATCCTGCAGGAATGAGGAGCCACCCTGGCAAAGAAAATGAGCCACATGGAATTCACCCACAGCAATGAATGACTGCACCAATTCAGGGCGAGGCATGACATTGTCTTCTGTGCAGCAAGCAGCGAGTGTGTGGCACTTCTGGCAGCAATGACAGATGATTGGTTCTAAAATGGTCTCCCACATCTTGGACGAGTATGCACCACAAAACATTGCTAACAAAAATGAAACCTGATTGTTTTACCATCTTTTGCCAGACTGTTCTTTGATTTGTACAGATGAGATGTGGAATGGTAAAAACCGAGTAAGTGAAGTGAGACTGCTATGGCCTGCACCATTACGAATTACATTGAACAGCTGTCGCGTCTTGTGATAGGTAAGTCCAAGAAGCCACTATGCTTTGGCAATGTCAAGACACTAGTCACACAGTATGAAGCCAACAAAACTGCCTGAATGTCCAGCATTTTTAAGGTGTGGATCAGCAAAATGGACAAATCATATCATGCTGGACTGTATCACGAATACTCGAAGGTGGCACGCTAAAGAAAAAGATTATGATGTTTTTCAATCGCTAACTCCTGACATTTTTCAATGCAGAGCTCTGCCCTTTTACAAGGTCAGACCATTGTAAGGGTGAACAAACTGAATAAAGACTTCTTCACCCATTTACCGCTTTACCATATTTGCCATTTGTACCTGTTGTTTTTGACAAAGATGAGGTTTGTAGGCATAATCGGGTTACGTAGAGATATATTCATGTGGAAATGGAACTTCTTCACCTATTGCAAAATTCTGCTTAACACATTTGTGGGTGGTCCCCTGGGATTTGACTTGTCGCGATTTTACTGTAAATTGGTTTCACTGATGGGTGTGAAATTGATCTTCAGCGTAAGTGTAAAACAAGTGTTAGCAAATCAACAATCTGAATTTACACTGTGCCTGGTTTTCAAAGAAATGGACTGCCGCTTTGATATTGCCCAAAGATCAACTACACTTCAAATGTGTGCCAGTGCTGATATCTGAATTTATAGTCTGATCTCTTCTACCAAGCCTGCTAAATGGTTTCTTGCTTTGTTTCTGCTCAGCACCACCATTTTAAAACTACCAACTCCAATCTTACACAAAAAGAGTGTATAAAATATTCACTTTTATAGTGTCTGATTTCCACTTGCATTGGGGTAGATGATGAAGAAAGATCTCCTTTCTCAAGGGAAGCGATGGGAAATTATTTTGGTTGATCATTGGGAGATAATATTGGTTTATGATTAGAGTGTATATCCATTTTATCATATCCAACTATTTTTGACAAATGAGTAGAACAAAAATCTTGGACAAGTAGTTAAAACCAAATTTAATATGATGGGATTGTAGAAAAAGCAATAAAGAGGTAACTTTATACCTTTTATCAAATCTCTGGATTGTTGGAGGTCGAATGCTTTGTTCAGCTCAGGGTGCTTTCCTTTAAGACCATGGAGAGGATTCAAAAGTCATTTTTTAAATGATATGGGGGCGAGAAATATTGGGCACGATCTACCAGCCGCATTGCACCCGAAAGGTAGTGCGGCGCAACACGACCGGTAAATGCAGGGAGATCCCTCTTCTGGGATCTACCTGGCTCGGCACACCTTGCGAGATCTTATAATGATCTCATGAGATGGCGCAATGTGAATCCTGTTCATTGTGGGCAGATCACTTTTTGGCAAATCTACATATTAGAGAGAGACAGCTAATCTCACTCTAATATGCATTCCCACGATCTCCCCAAGGCAATGAGATCTAAACAACAAATGGGGACCAGATGGAACGATACTCGGGAGTCTCCTAGAAGATCGGAGGAACCCAGGTACTTGCCCTCTGGGCAGGGTGGTACCCTGGCACTGCTGGTGCCACCTGTGCACCTTGGCACTGCCAACCTGACACCCTGGCAGTGCCTGGGTGCCAGCCTGATACAGCCAAGTTGTCCAGATGGCACTGCCAGCTGCCAGGGGCAGAATCAGGGTGCCATATTGACGGTGCCACGCTGACATTTTTCCCATGCTGCGAATCGGGCCCAGGGTACACTGCATGAGTGCAGGGGGTTAAGGGGATCCTGAGGACCCCCGTATAGGTGAGTTGGGGCTTTTGGAAAGTTTGGGGGCTGTGTCAGGATGTCGAGCAGAGCTCTTCAGTGCAGAAAATGGGGCTAAGTGCAGCCTTGTTGGGGCGTCCCCCACGAAGGCCCCGTATCTAGCTGAATGGACTCCAAGTGCCGGGAAACACCAGGCTAAACGGGATCGCTATGGGACTTTGCTCCCATTCGGATAGATCGTGCCCATTATTAATGATGAATGGTTATTGTCTGAGGCTGAACCAGACCATTGGCAATCTCGGCCTCTGATTTGACCCCGGGCTGAGCACTTGACCCCATATACACTCAATTACCTAATCTTCACAAACTTCAGCTCATCCAAAATGTTGCTATCCATATCCTATCATGTGCCATGTTCTGCTCGTCCATAAGCCCTGTCCTTAATGACTTGTATTGTCTCCCTCAATACTTCAAATTTAAAAATCTCATCCTCGAATTGAATTCCCTTGTGGCCTTGCCCAGTCATATCTCAATAACCTCCTTTAGCCTGGCATGCTCCTTGAACTCTCCATTTCTCTGACTGTGGCTTCAAGTGCATACTCATGGACTTTGTTCCATTTTGGAACTTGTGCCTTCAGTCATCGAATCATAGAATCCCAACAGTGCAGAAGGAGGCCATTTGGCCCAGTGAGTCTGCACCAACCCTCTGAAACAGCACCCTAACCTAGGTCCACTCCCCCTCCCTATCTCCATAACCCCAGCTATTTTTTGGGCACTACAGGAAAATTTAGCACATCTTTGGACCGTGAAAGGAAACCGAAGCACCCACGCAGACACTGGGAGAATGTGCAAACTCCACACACAATCACCCAAGGTCGGAATCAAACTCTGGTCCCTGGCACTGTGAGGCAGCAGTGCTAGCCACTGTGCCGCCCATCTAGGTGCTGAGACCTTCTATTTCTCCAACTCGCTCTCCTGTCCCGACTGAAAAAATACTTTGACCACTTTTGGCCAACTTTCTTAATATCTTCTTTGTCTCTGTGTAACTTTTTTTCACTTGATGTCTGTGTGAAGCTCTGTGGGACACTTTTCTGTATTAAAGGTGCAATGTAAATGTAAATTGTTGTTGAGATATTGGAGATTTTGGTTGCTAAATTCGGCTCCAAAGTGCCACTGGTGCTAGTGTTATAGAAGCCAGAACTCCAAATGTGTCAGCCGGACCACGGACCACTTTTAGCACAGGCTATGCCACCTGCGCTACGGTGGCACTGCCACCTTACAGCGCCAGGAACCCGGGTTCAATTCTGGCCTTGGGTGACTGTTTAGAGTTGCATGTGCTCCCTATGTCTGCATGGGTTTTCTCTGGGTGCTCCGGTTTCCTCCCACAGTCCAAAGATGTGCAGGTGAGATGGATTTTTCCAGGTGCTAAATTTCCAGGGATGTGCAGGTTGGGTGATGAAAATGGAGTGGGGTGTGCTGGGGAATGGGCCTGGGAAAAGTGCTCTTTCGGAGGATTGATATGGACTTGATGGGCCGGGTGGCCTACTTCTGCACTGCAGGGATTCGCTGATAAGAGATTAACGCATTGTAACAATTAAATGGCACTCTCGCATGGATATGCCACGCTGGAGCTGCAAACGTGCAAATTGTAACATCAAACAGCATAAAAGGCTGATTTGGTGCACTAACTGCTGTCTTGGATGTGGTAGGTCCTGCTGATGCCCTCTCTAGTCACTGATGACTGAACCTATTCTCAGCTGCACGAATGACCTCCCACCACGAGTGTTGTTTAATGGGACTTCCAATTGAAGTGCTTTTGACTTTGTGCTGCTGCCGCAATGTGAGTGGAATTATTGTGTTCAGTTTAGTGACAATCTCGGTGGAAACCTGCAGCTTTTGAAAATAAATTTGAACTCCCAGTTTATAACTGAAAGAATAACGCCACAAAGTATTTTACTGTGCAGGATTTAAACATAGCAAGTCCGACTGACTTAATGCTATAGTTCATAAACATTTGTACTTTAAACCCAAGAATCTCAACAGAACACTCTTCTACTTTTATTTCCACCCAAGAGTTCGTACTTTACAGGATTTTGAGAGTCATTTTGCTTCTCCTGGGATCAAATCAACGTGTGCCATAGCTTTTGAGAATTGACTTTGATTTTCCTTAGTGCTCCTGCTGTTTTCCAAGTTTTAGTGCTTCTTGACATTCTTCCACTAACATCTGGCTAGGTGAACCTTCCAACTCTCCTTCAGCATCTCACAATTGTGCATTTCCCAGCTTGAACATGGGCCTCACTTTATTCTTGCTAAATCAGAGACACCCCTGGATCTTTGAAGCTCTCTGCTCCTCCCAGCTCCTTTACCACCCTGACCCACTGTTCAACTGATTGTTTCTTTGAGAAATCATACAGAAAAAAACAAAAATTCTTCCTGAATCTATCGTCATTGCAACGTGGTACAGCTGGAATATTCCAGATGGAGATCTAAATTCCCCAAACATTCCCATTGTACTGGGACGGAGCGAAAGAGGCCCCAGCCCGAGAGGCCGGCCTGCCGATGGGTAGGCGCCGATCGCGGGCCAGGCCACAGCGGAGGCCCCCCCCCGGGTTCGGACCCCCCCTCCGCCCCTGAAAGGATGCACGCCGAGGTCCCGCCAGGTAAGACCACACGTGGACGGCGTGGCGGATTTTCTTTGCGGCCGCTCAGCCCATCCCGGGCGGAGAATCGGCAGGGGGGGCCGCATAGAGCTGGTCATTGACTTCAGGAAGCAAAGTACTGTACACACCCCTGTCAGCATCAATGGAACCGAGGTGGAGATGGTTAGCAGTTTCAAATTCCTAGGGGTGCACATCTCCAAAAATCTGTCCTGGTCCACCCACGTCGACGCTACCACCAAGAAAGCACAACAGCGCCTATACTTCCTCAGGAAACTAAGGAAATTCAGCATGTCCACATTAACCCGAACCAACTTTTACAGATGCACCATAGAAAGCATCCTATCGGGCTGCATCATAGCCTGGTATGGCAACTGCTCGGCCCAGGACCGCAAGAAACTTCAGAGAGTCGTGAACACCGCCCAGTCCATCATACGAACCTGCCTCCCATCCATTGACTCCATTTACACTTCCCGTTGCCTGGGGAAAGCGGACAGATAATCAAAGACCCCTCTCACCCGACTTACTCACTCTTCCAACTTCTTCCATCGGGCAGGAGATACAGAAGTCTGAGAACACGCACGAACAGACTCAAAAACAGCTTCTTCCCGCTGTTACCAGACTCCTAAATGACCCTCTTATGGACTGACCTCATTAACTCTACACCCTATATGGTTCATCCGATGCCGGTGCTTATGTAGTTACATTGTATACCTTGTGTTGCCCTATTATGTATTTTCTTTTCTTCCCTTTTCTTCCCATGTACTTAATGATCTGTTGAGCTGCTCGCAGAAAAATACTTTTCACTGTACCTCTGTATACGTGACAGTAAACAAATCCAATCCAACCCTTTACAGGCATGCTGTTTTAGCCAGAGGCCCTCACCCAAGCCTGGCCCTGAGCTCCCCCATCTCTCTCGCCATGTGGTAACCTGCCCAGTTAACCTTGCATCTGGCGCAAACGGTGAACATTGCTGGGGACTGCATGAACCCCCAACAATGGTCTCTGCTCCTGGTGGCGCTTCTGGGATTAAAGAGGTGCCCTTGCAAGTGAGACTTCCTCCCCCGATAGAGAGGGAAATCTTGCTTCAAGATTATCAAAGAACTTCAAATCTCTGTGGGGCCATGGGATTGGGCAAGACCAGAAGATACGCCTGCTTTTGCATCTCCTATGGCACCGGCTCACTGTTATATAATCCAACCCCCATCTCTCCAAAGCATCAGTCCAGTCCTCTGGATTACTAGTCCAGTAACAGTATCTTGATTCAACAGTTCACAGTGCACCTTGATGAAAACTATGCCAACACTTGAAGACCCACCTGCTCAAGGTGAGCCGCCCAGTACTTGCTGGAGCATGTCTACGAGGTATGTAGTAGTCTGCTGCATCCTCCCCAACCTTACTTTCTTTTTAAAAAAAAATATATTTATTCAAATTTTTCAACAAATTTTCAACAACCCCCCCCCCAACAAAAAGTAACAAGAACACAACAATCAGAAATTATATATTGGATTTCCCCCATATACAATAACCCCCCATATAACATTTAAAAACACAAATAGGAAAAAAAACCACCTTCACCCAAACGCCACCCCAAAAGAACCCCCCCCCCCCTCCCCCCCGCCCTTGGGCTGCTGGTGCTGCTGACCTCCTCCTAACGCTCCGCAAGATAGTCTAGGAACGGTTGCCACCGCCTGAGGAACCCTTGAACAGACCCTTGCAAGGCAAACTTTATCCTCTCCAGCTTGATGAACCCTGCCATGTCATTGATCCAAGCTTCCACACTAGGGGGCTTCGCACCTTTCCACAGTAACAAAATCCTCCGCCAGGCTACGAGGGACGCAAAGGCCAGAATACCGGCCTCTTTCGTCTCTTGCACTCCCGGCTCGTCCGAAACCCCAAATAATGCTAATCCCCAGCTCGGCTTGACCCGGGCATTCACCACCTTGGACATAGTCCTTGCAAAATCCCTCCAAAACCCATCCAGCGCCAGGCACGACCAGAACATATGGACGTGGTTTGCCGGGCTCCCCGAGCA
Source organism: Scyliorhinus torazame (assembly GCF_047496885.1). NCBI lineage: Eukaryota > Metazoa > Chordata > Chondrichthyes > Carcharhiniformes > Scyliorhinidae > Scyliorhinus > Scyliorhinus torazame. The sequence goes on along the minus strand of NC_092719.1, from coordinate 164,762,615 downwards.
CCTCCCACATCTGTCCTCCACCCCAAAGAACCTACTCAACCTCGCCCCTGTCATACTCTGTGAGTAACTTTGAACTGTATTCGGCTGAGCCTGGCGCAAGAGGAGGAAGAATTAATCCTAGCTACTTGGATCCCTAGGTACCGAAAGCTCCTTTCCGCCCTCTTCAGCGGTAGCTTGTCGATCCCCCTTTCCTGGTCCCCTGAATGCACCACAAAGAGCTCACTCTTCCCTACGTTGAGTTTATACCCCGAAAAGTCCCCAAAGTCCCTAAGGATCCACATGACCTCTGCGATCCCCACCACTGGATCCGCAACATACAACAACAGGTCATCGGCATACAACGATACACGTGTTCCTCTTCCCCCCCCCGGACCAATCCCCCTCCATTTCCTGGACTCCCTCAGCGCCATGGCCAGCAGCTCAATTGCCAGTGCAAATAACAAGGGGGATAAGGGGCACCCCTGCCTCGTCCCCCAGTACAGCTGAAAGTACTCCGACCTCCGCCGGTTCGTAGCCACACTCACCACTGGGGCTCTATATAGCAGCCTGACCCAACTGATGAACCCCTCCCCGAACCCAAACCTCCGGAACACTTCCCAAAGATACTCCCACTCCACCCGATCAAAGGCCTTCTCCGCGTCCATAGCTGCCACTACCTCCGCTTCCCCCTCCACCGAGGACATCATAATCACATTGAGGAGCCTCCGCACATTTGTATTTAGCTGCCTACCCTTCACAAACCCCGTCTGGTCCTCATGAATCACCCCCGGGACACAGTCCTCAATTCTCGTAGCCAGCACCTTCGCCAGCAACTTAGCATCAACATTGAGGAGCGAGATCGGTCCAGACGACCCACTTTGCAATGGATCCTTGTCCCGCTTCAAGATCAAAGAAATCAGCGCCCTGAACATTGTCGGAGGCAATTATTGAAAGTACTCACTAGCAACGGGCCCAGCAGGTCCACGTATTTCCTGTAAAATTCAACCGGGAACCCATCCGGCCCCGGGGCCTTCCCCGCCTGCATGCTCCCCAATCCTTTAACCAACTCCTCCAGCCCAATCGGCACCCCCAAACCAGCCACCTCCTCCTCCACCCTCGGGAACCTCAGCTGATCCAGGATTCATCGCATCCCCTCCTCCCCCTTTGGGGGCTCAGACCTGTACAGGTCCCCATAGAAGTCCCTAAATACCTCATTTATTCTCACCGCACTCCGCACCGTATTCCCCCCTCTATCCCTAACTCCACCAATCTCCCTCGCTGCCTCCCTCTTACGAAGCTGATGTGCCAGCATCCGACTCGCCTTCTCCCCATATTCATACCCCGCCCCCTGCGCTTTCCTTCACTGTGCCTCTGTTTTCCCCGTGGTCAACAGGTCGAATTCCGTCTGGAGGTTCCGTCGCTCCCTAAGTAGCCCCTCCTCGGGGGCCTCTGCATACCTCCTGTCCACCCTTAAAATCTCCCCCACCAGCCTCTCCCTCTCTCTTCTCTCTGTGGGCCCTAATGGAGATTAGGTTTCCCCTGACCACCGCCTTCAACGCCTCCCAGACTACCCCCACTTGCACCTCCCCGTTGTCGTTGGCCTTCAAGTATCTTTCAATACACCCCCACACCCGCCCGCACACCCCCTCATCCGCCAACAGTCCCACATCGAGGCGCCACAGCGGGCGCTCGTCCCTCTCCTCCCCAACTCCAGCTCCACCCAATGCGTGGCGTGGTCCGAGATGGCTATGGCCGAATATTCCGTTCCCTCCACTTTCGGGATTAGCGCCCTACTCAAAATGAAGAAATCTATCCGGGAGTAGGCTCTATGGACATGGGAAAAGAATGAAAATTCCCTGGCCTGGGGCCTGACAAACCTCCTTGGATCCACTCCCCCCATCTGGTCTATAAACCCCCTGAGCAGCTTGGCCGCAGCCGGCCTCTTACCCGTCCTGGACCTAGAACGGTCCAGTGCTGGGTCCAGCACCGTGTTGAAGCCCCCCCCCCCTCCATTACCAAGCTTTCTACCTCCAGATCCGGAATCCGACCCAGCATGCGTTTCATAAATCCGGCATCATCCCAATTCGGGGCATAGACGTTCACCAGTACCACCCGCACCCCCTGCAACCTACCACTCACCATCACATATCGACCTCCATTATCCACTACAATATTCAGTGCCTCGAACGACACCCGCTTCCCCACCAGTATTGCAACCCCTCTGTTCTTCACATCCAGCCCTGAATGAAAGACCTGCCCTACCCATCCCTTTCTCAGCCTAACCTGATCTGCCACCTTCAGATGTGTCTCATGGGGCATAACCACGTCTGTCTTCAGTCCCTTTAAGTGCGCGAACACCCGGGCCCTCTTGACCGGCCCGTTCAGGCCCCTCACATTCCAAGTTATCAGCCGGCTCGGGGGGCTACTCGCCACCCCACCCCGCCAACTAGCCATCTCCATTTCTAGGCCAGCCACGTGCCCGCGCCTCCAGTCCCCCAGGCGGCAGACTCCTGCCCCGACTACCTCTCCTACCTCCAGCTCCCCTGTGGCCACAGTCCCCCCCCCCGCTACATCCTCATCTAGCCAAATTGCTCCCCCATGACACTCCCGTAAGTCAGCTGACTCCTGCTGACCCCGGCCTCCCGCAATTCCATCGACACCCCAGTGTTAGAATCACCCCACCCCTTGGCAATCAGTGTGCGCTCCTCTCCAGCACCGTCCTCTCCAGCACCGTCCTTCCCCCCCCCCCCCCCTGCCCTGCCCCCCCCAGCCCCGCCCCCATCCTTCCCTAATGCGGGAAAAAGCCCGCGCTTTCCTGAGCCGGCCCTGCCCCCTCTGGCGCAGTTCCTTTTTGCGGCCTTACCCCAACTCACCATCCCCAGGCCTCCACCCCCCTCTTCCTCCGCAGGGCCCTGCCCCTCCAACACCGACGCCCACACTCTCCCACAGCCCCCACATCAAATCCATTCATCCATCCCCACCCAGCACCAAAACAAAAAGAACATTCCCCAAACACAGTAAACATCCCCCCACGACAAACCCTCAGTGTGAGTCCAACTTTTTAGTCTGGATAAATTTCCATGCCTCATTAGGCGTTTCAAAATAGTGGTGCCGATCTTGGAACGTGACCCACAATCGCACTGGCTGCAACATCCCGAAGTTCACCTCCTTCCGATGCAGCACCGCCTTAGCCCGGTTAAAACCAGCCCTCTTCTTAGCCACCTCCGCACTCCAGTCCTGGTAAATTTGGATCTCCGTGTTCTCCCACCTGCTGCTCCGCTCTTTTTTGGCCCATCTCTGGACACATTCTCTGTCCATAAAGCGGTGGAACCTCACCATTACAGCCCTTGGTGGCTCGTTGGCTTTGGGTCTCCTTGCCAGGACCCGATGAGCCCCATCCAGCTCCAGGGGCCTCGGGAAAGCTCCCGCGCCCATCAGCGAATTGAGCATCGTGCTCATATATGCCCCGGCATCGGGCCCCTCCACTCCTTCAGGGAGACCCAGAATCTGAAGATTCTTCCTCCTCTACCTATTCTCCAGGTCCTCAAATCTTTCCGCCCACCTCTTGTGCAGCGCCTCGTGCACGTCCACCTTCACCGCCAGGCCCAAGATCTCATCCTCGTCCTCCAAGACTTTTTGTCGCACCTCCCGAATCGCCGCCCCTTGAGCCTTCTGGGTCTCCACAAGCTTCTCAATCGCCGCCTTCATTGGCGCCAGCATTTCTGTCCTCAGCTCCTCAAAGCAGTGTTTGAGAAACTCCTGTTGCTCCTGGGCCCACTGTGCCCACGCTGCTTGGTCTCCACCTGCCGCCATCTTGCTTTTTCTCCCTCGCACTTTCTGCTGCACCAGGATCACTTTTTTAACTGCTCCACTCCTGGTCCAATCCATATAATGTCGGGGGGACCTTGCTGTCACCTTCCCACACTGGAAGCCGTCAAACAATTGCCGTTGGGGCCTCTCTGAAGAGCTCAAAAGTCCGTTCCCGGCAGGAGCTTCCGAACGTGCGACCTACCATGGCATAGCAGCAACCGGGAGTCCCCAACTTTACTTTCATCGAGGTCACGGCTCATGGGAGAGATCATCCAGGATCCCTTCAGTCAGAAGGATTGTTTGTGATCAGCCATTTCGAGTGCAGCTCCCCTAAAATCTTATTTTAATTCCCCCCACCAACCCCTCCATCACTGCTCCACAATTCCCTACCTTTCCATCTCTCTGCTGAAAACCATTACAGTGCCATTTGGCCAAAGGTCTGAAATAAGCAGCATCATAAAAAATCAATTCCATAACAACATTACCCAACAGCACCCATTAATGCATACAAAACTGAACGAATCATCCTTGTGTATTCCCTTCATGCTTGTCTCAGCGGTGTCTTTGCTTGGCCGAGTGTTCTTAAGGAATGGCTACCCCTAGGATACTGAATGGTTGGTGGAAATCTGCTCATCTTCAATGGGGGATATTCACATGGCGTTGGAGGACAACTTTGAGCAGCCCAGGGCCTTTAGGGCTCAGCTTCAGTCTACATCTTCTTGTCACGGAGGGAATAGTTGGAAGCTGGCTCGCTGAAAGGCAAAAGCAGAGGTGTTGGTGGAAGAGTAGTGGTGGAAGCACAGATGCTCTTCTCTTCAGAACCAACAACTGGTGGAAGCTCCTCTCTGTCACTGCCACTCTTCGGAGTACTGCTTCAGCACCTTGGTGATCAGTCGGAGTTCAGATTGCTGATCTGTTGTGAGAACCTCAATATGCCTTTTGAGCACTGCTATCTGTAGCCATGCTGGCACAAACGTGTTTGCATGGCTACAAACTGGTGTCACATGACGTCAGTCTGAGTTTCCACTGCAGCTCTTAAGATGTTGGGTCACCTCTACTTCTGCTACTATAGAAGCTGAGATATTGGCCACCAGACACTGCATCATGGCTGGGTCTGCAAATGCTGTCACAGAGCTGGTCATCACTTGTACACTGGAAGGAATGGGCTCCAAGCTTTGCGTGAAACCCAGTACCAAGTTGAAACCAGACTTCTCCATGCTCCTTGGCATTGGCAATAATAGGCTATGTGGCTGGTCTGCCAATGCACAAATGATGCTCTGAATGCATGCCCATGTGCGCTCTCCCATACACTGCCCTAGTGAAGCCCTCATCTGAATCCTCTGCAGCAGAACTCATTTGCAACGTAGCCATCCAGTAAGCTACCACATGTGCACCCTTTATCCATGCCCTTGGTGGCTCACCGCATGCTGATCCCAAATCTGTGCCTTCCTCTAAACATACACTCCATGCCAATGTCTCAGCTGGTGGTTATGATTGCCAGATCAAAGGGGAGCATGGTGGCGCAGTGTTTAGCACAGCTGCCTCACGACACCGAGGTCTCAGGTTCGATCCCGACTCTGGGTCACTGTCCGTGTGGAGTTTACACGTTCTCCCCGTGTTTGTGTGGGTTTCGCCCCACAACCGAAAGATGTGCAGGGTAGCTGGATTGGCCACGTTAAATTGCCCCTTAATTGGAAAAAAAAATGAATTGGGTACTCTAAATTTAAAAAAAAAAATGATTGGCAGATCAAGTGACGGTGCTTCTTCATTCAATATCTTTATTAAAAATGATTCAAGGAATGTGAGTTTTATTGGCTGGGCCAGCATTTAATGCCCATCCCTAATTGAGAAGGTGATGGTGAGCTGCCTTCTTGAACTGTTCCAGTCCATGCAGTGTAGGTATGGCCACAGCGCTGTTCGGGAGGCAGTTCCAGAATTTTGACTCTGCGGCAGTGAAGGAACAGTGATATATTTCCAAGTCAGGATGGTGTGTGGATGGTGTTCACATGATTCAGGGTGAGGCTGGCTGGTGAGATGGCAAATCTTGGGTATCTGAAAACAACAATGCAGATGAGGGGGGTGGGGGGGGGGGGGGGGGGGCGAGGGATGGAGGGAAAGTTGGAAAGCAAGAGACTACTTTTTTTTTTTTTTTACAAACAATTTGCAATCACCGACTACCATCCCGCCAAGATCCGCCTGTTTGACCCCCTATTCTACGCTACCCTAACCCCCCCCCCCCGGCTGACGATTAATTCTCCGCGAAGAAGTCGATGAATGGTTGCCACCTCCGGGCGAACCCTAACAGTGACCCTCTCAAGGCGAACTTAATCTTCTTTAGGCTGAGAAAGCTTGCCATGTCAGTTAACCAGGTCTCCGACTTCGGGGGCTTTGAGTCCCTCCAAGCTAGCAGTATCCGCCTCCGGGCTATCAGGGAAGCAAAGGCCAGAACATCTGCTTCTTTCTCCTCCTGGATTCCCGGGTCTTCTGACACCCCGAAAATCGCCACCTCTGGACTCATTGCCACCCCTGTTTTCAATACTCTGGACATGACGTCTGCAAACCCCTGCCAATATCCCCTAAGTTTTGGACACGCCCAGAACATGTGGACATGGTTCGCTGGTCCTCCCGCACATTTTACACACCTGTCCTCCACCCCAAAGAATCTACTCATCTGGGCCGCTGTCATGTGGGCACGATGGACCACCTTGAATTGGATAAAGCTGAGCCTGGCGCATGTTGCGGTCGTGTTGACTCTGCTCAACACGTCTGCCCAAAAGCCATCCTCCATCTTACCACCAAGCTCCTCCTCCCACTTATGCTTCAGCTCCTCGGTCTGCGTCTCCTCCGCCCCCCATAAGTTCTTTGTAGATGTCCGAGACGCTCCGCTCTCCCACCCATTCCCTAGACACTACCCTATCCTGGATCCCCCATAGTGGCAGGAGTGGGAAGGATGATACTTGCCTGCGCAGAAACTTCCGCACCTGTAAATATCTAAATTCGTTCCCCCTTGCCAGCCCAAACTTCTCCTCCAGCGCCCTCAAGCTAGGAAAGCTCCCCTCTAAGAACAGGTCCCCCATCCTCTCAATTCCCGCCCTTTGCCATACTCGCAACCCCCCCATCCAAGCATCCCGGGGCAAACCGGTGGTTGTCACATATTGGGGACCAGACCGATGCTCCCACTGCTCCAACGTACCTCCTCCATTGACCCCAGATCCTCAAGGTCGCAATCACCACGGGGCTGGTGGAGTACCTCGCCGGCTGGAACAGCAGAGGTGGCGTTATCAAACCCCCAAGCTGGTGCCCCTACATGAAGCTGCCTCCATCCGTTCCCATACCGACCACGCCCCCACCACCCACTTCCTTATCATGGCTATGTTAGCTGCCCAGTAGTAATTACTGAAATTTGGGAAAGCAAGAGACTCTTGATCACACCATTAACAACTTGCACTTGATGTCAGATAGCAAGATGAGGTTGATGTGGAATTTGAGGAGGTGCCTATGAGAGGTCCATAACAGACGCAATACCAGATACAATGGCGTCAGTCAGTCTCGATCTTGTATTGCAGAGCAACATCTACGCCAAAGGACTCAGGAGATGCAGGCATGCCTGCTGTCTGCTACACTCTCCATTATTTTGTGGCTTTGTCTTACAAAATGGGAGAAAAATGTCAGAGTATATCTGGGTGGTGTGACAGTCATCACTGAATAGCTGGAGATGTGTCAAAGCTGCGTGAGGCGATGTGCAATTGGTGAGGTGGTGAAGTGGAGCATCCAAAAGTTGGTACGAATCCTGATTGCAGAGGTGCTGTCGTACATTGGGCAGCATCAAAGCTTGGTGTTGCAATGGTTGGAGATATAATCTGAAGATGCATCCACTCATCTTGACCACAAATATGTGAGGCCTTTGAATTTTTTTTCTTGCACTGCAGCCAGGTCCTCTTGGCCAAACTCTGGGAATTGACCTCTGGGGCCACCTGTTCCCATTCCTTTGAAGATTTTGCCTTGAGGTCTCCTTGTGGAAATTTCATCACTTCCTTCCTCTGTACACGTCCATCAATAAGGCCTCCAGCACTACATCTGAGAACTTGGGATCCCCTTTCTCTGTCATGTGGCTCAATTTGCAGTCTCCTTTCTTCCATCAAGGGCTTTCTGAGATTCTAGCAGCTGTTGAGCATGCATTTAGGTGGTAACGGTTTTGCATTGAACTGTACACTATGATCATGCTGATGAGAAGGCAGCATAAAATCAATATTATACCTGCCTCAACTCAAATTGGCACCGGACAATTGCTAATTGCAATCTTTTTTAGCCCTCGTGTACTTTTTTGTTAAGGCAGAGATTATTAAGAGATCGAATAGATATATTTAAAATTATGAGAGGTTTGGTCAGATAAACAGGAAATAATAATTTCTATTGGTTACTGAGCCAGTAATCGGAGAGCATAAATCCAAAGCCAATAACGAAATTAGGGAATATTCTTGTAGGCCTATTAAATATAGCATTGGAAGCAGAATGCACAATAGCTTTGAAAATGGAAGTAGATAAATAGTTTAGAAAGAAAGAAGTTTACATGATGCATGGTTTCAAAATGACTGAGATCCCTAGAGGAGACCATTTATTACCAATTGCACCACATGGAATACAACCCCAATGTAATTTTTTGCACAGTTTAAAAAGTTCTCATGATTTATTGAGCTTCCACTGATGGAGCTTATTTCAGTGTTTGGAGAAAGCAGGCATTCCTGCTTGTGAGCTCAATTTATTTAACATTTATTGCTTTGGAGGATATATCCAGAGCTCTCAGTTGATTTGGAAAGTTTATATTTGCAGCTCGGCAGCATCAATAAAGTGCCGCTGGCATTTGAGTGGCCACTGATCACAGGATAATTGCAGCCTGACATGATCTGCTTATTTCATTTCAAAAACAGTAGCACACACTGTTCCATGATCTTGTGCTCAATAATGCTTTTTCCACCAAATAAAAGTTTCAAGACAACCTGGTAACATCCAAGATTGAATCCTGGCACTTAATAGACTTTGTGATAGTCGGGAACAGGGATCGGAAAGTTGGGCAAATTACATACGCTATGGTTACAGCCGATGAATGCAGGACAGCACGGTAGCATTGTGGATAGCACAATTGCTTCACAGCTCCAGGGTCCCAGGTTCGATTCCGACTTGGGTCACTGTCTGTGCGGAGTCTGCACATCCTCCCCGTGTGTGCGTGGGTTTCCTCCGGATACGCTCCGGTTTCCTCCCACAGTCCAAAGATGTGCGGGTTAGGTGAATTGGCCATGCTAAATTGCCCTTAGTGTCCAAAAGTGCCCTTAGTGTTGGGTGGGGTTACTGTGTTATAGGGATAGGGTGGAGGTGTTGATCTTGGGTAGGGTGCTCTTTCCAAGAGCCTCGATGGGCCGAATGGCCTCCTCCTGCACTGTAAATTCTATGATCTATGGTCTATGACTGACCACCGTTCAGTATTAGCACCCGAGACATCCCCCAGAAGGCTGTGACAGTTTCGAAGAAAGTTTGAGGTCAATGGCCTGCCAAATGACACAATGCTGAAGGAATTTAGCAACAAATCAATCAAAAGCTACAGGAATGGATGGTCACCCCATCAGGTAACATCCACGATGACCAGCAATCATTGCAATTCATCATCACTCACACCTGCCAAGATATCCTCGGATGCACCACGGAAAGCACCAAGACCAGTTTGATGAGAGTGATACAGAAATATGCAAACTAATCAATTGTCAATGGAACGGCATTCCAAACCTGGCGACAGGATTCAAACTCCATAGAAAAGAATCCCTCCCACCAGACTGCTAACGTTGATGTTCAAAGAAGAACCTGCAATTTGAAGAATAAATGGTTAACAGAAAAAGCTGAGGAAATTCAATTCCTTGCTTAAATGCATGACACACAAGCACCTTTTTTCAAGGCAACCAAAGAGAGTTATGGATCCTCAACACAGACCAGCATGATGCACAAATGGCAAGATGCTCCCTAACAACATGTACAATATCACTACCCACTGGAATGAGCACTTTGTCGAACTACTTAATCTGAACTCCACAGTGGATAGCCACCTGCTGGAAAACCTCCCACATCATACAATCAGAAGTGAGCTTGGCGATCATCCAGTGCTCAATGAAGTGATAACTACTGTCAACTGATGAAAAGCAAAAGACCTTTTGGTTCTGGCAATATTCCTGCGGACGTACTGAAACAAAGAGAAGACGTACTGATCTCTTGGATACATGTTCTATTTGTGAAGGTCTGAAGTAGAAATCAGAGATGTCATGGTGAGCACAAATTTCAAGAAAGGAGACAAGTCAGACTATTGGCTTAGTATTGCTCCCAACTGTTGGCAAAGTCCTAGCTCAGTTATTTCTTCAACACCTTTCGCCATTTGCAGAGAAGATTCTTCCAGAGTTCCAAGGTTCCTTTTAACCCGTCAGAGAAACAGTCAACATGATCTGCACAGCATACCAACTTCAGGAAAGGCGCAGAGATCTTTGACATTACTTTCTTCTATGTAACAATAACCTTTGACTTGATGAATAGAAATGTGCTTTGGAAGATGCCCAATATAGATGCCCAGCTAAATTCACAAACATTATCAGTCTCCTACATGACAATATACAAATAAGAGTATCATGCAATGGCACCACCGCAGACCAATTTATCAGATCAGCCATCTCCCCGGATTGTGTCATAGAACATAGAACATTACAGCGCAGTACAGGCCCTTCGGCCCTCGATGTTGCGCCGACCTGTGAAACCACTCGAAAGCCCATCTACACTATTCCCTTATTGTCCATATGTCTATCCAATGACCATTAGAATGTCCTTAGTGTTGGCGAGTCCACTACTGTTGCAGGCAGGGCATTCCACGCCCTTACTACTCTCTGAGTAAAGAACCTACCTCTGACATTTGTCTTATATCTATCTCCCCTCAATTTAAAGGTATTTCCCCTCGTGCTAGACATCACCATCCAAGGAAAAAGGCTCTCACTGTCCACCCTATCCAATCCTCTGATCATCTTGTATGCCTCAATTAAGTCACCTCTTAACCTTCTACTCTCTAACGAAAACAGTCTCAAGTCCCTCAGCCTTTCCTCATAAGATCTTCCCTCCATACCAGGCAACATTCTGGTAAATCTCCTCTGCACCCTTTCCAATGCTTCCACATCCTTCCTATAATGCGGCGACCAGAATTGCACACAACACTCCAAATGCGGCTGCACCAGAGTGTTGTATAGCTGCAACATGACCTCATGGCTCCTAAACTCAATCCCTCTACCAATAAAAGCTAACACACCATACGCCTTCTTAACAAGCCTCTCAACCTGGGTGGCAACTTTCAGGGATCTATGTACATGGACACCGGGATCTCTCTGCTCATCCACACTGCCAAGAATCTTACCATTAGCCCAGTACTCAGCCTTCCTGTTATTCCTTCCAAAATGAATCACCTTTCATTTTTCTGCATTAAACTCCATTTGCCACCTCTCAGCCCAGCGCTGCAGCTTATCTATATCCCTCTGTAACTTGTAACATCCTTCCGCACTGTCCACAACTCCACCGACTTTAGTGTCATCTGCAAATTTACTCACCCATCCTTCTACGCCCTCCTCCAGGTCATTTATAAAAATGACAAACAGCAGTGGCCCCAAAACAGATCCTTGTTGTACACCACTAGTAACTGGACTCCAGTCCGAACATTTCCCATCAACCACCACCCTTTGTCTTCTTCCGGTTAGCCAATTTCTGATCCAAACTGCTAAATCACCCTGAATCCCATGCCTCCGTATTTTCTGCAGTAGCCTACCATGGGGAACCTTATCAAATGCTTTACTGAAATCCATATACACCACATCAACTGCTTTACCATCATCCACCTGTTTGGTCACCTTCTCAAAGAACTCTGTAAGGTTTGTGAGGCATGACCTACCCTTCACAAAACCGTGTTGACTATCTCTAATCAAATTATTCCTTTCCAGATGATTATACATCCTATCTCTTATAAACCTTTCCAAGACTTTGCCCACAACAGAAGGAAGGCTCACTGGTCTATAGTTACCGGGGTTATCTCTACTCCCCTTCTTGAACAAGGGGACAACATTTGCTATCCTCCAGTCTTCTGGCACTGTTCCTGTAGACAAAGATGACTTAAAGATCAAGGCCAAAGGCTCAGCAATCTCCTCCCTAGCTTCCCAGAGAATCCTAGGATAAATCCCATCCGGCCCAGGTGACTTATCTATTTTCACACTTTCCAGAATTGCTAACACCTCCTCCTTATGAACCTCAAGCCCTCCTAGTCTAGTAGCCTGAATCTCAGTATTCTCCTCGTCAACATTGTCTTTTTCCTGTGTGAATACTGCCAAAAAATATTCATTTAGCACCTCTCCTATCTCCTCGGACTCCAAGCACAACTTCCCACTACTGTCCTTGACTGGCCCTACTCTTACCCTAGTCATTCTTTTATTCCTGACATATCTATAGAAAGCTTTAGGGTTATCCTTGATCCTACCTGCCAAAGACTTCTCATGCCCCCCTCCTGGCTCTTCTTAGCTCTCTTTTTAGGTCCTTCCTCGCTAACTTGTAACTCTCGAGCGCCCTAACTGAACGCCCTAGGTTCCAGGGTTTAGGTGTTTTAGTAAGCTCAGAGAAGGAGGCAAAAGAGGGGGAGGTGTGGCGCTGCTAGTCAAGAGCAGTATTACGGTGGAGGAGAGGATGCTAGATGGGGACTCTTCTTCCGAGGTAGTATGGGCTGAAGTTAGATACAGGAAAGGAGAGGTCACCCTGTTGGGAGTTTTTCATAGGCCTCCGAATAGTTCTAGGGATGTAGAGGAAAGGATGGTGAAGATGATTCTGGATAAGAGCGAAAGTAACAGGGTAGTTATTATGGGAGACTTTAACTTTCCAAATATTGACTGGAAAAGATATAGTTCGAGTACAATAGATGGGTCGTTTTTTGTACAGTGTGTGCAGGAGGGTTTCCTGAAACAATATGTTGACAGGCCAACAAGAGGCGAGGCCACGTTGGATTTGGTTTTGGGTAATGAACCAGGCCAGGTGTTGGATTTGGAGGTAGGAGAGCACTTTGGGGACAGTGACCACAATTCGGTGACGTTTACGTTAATGATGGAAAGGGATAAGTATACACCGCAGGGCAAGAGTTATAGCTGGGGGAAGGGCAATTATGATGCCATTAGACGTGACTAGGGGATAAGGTGGAGAAGTAGGCTGAAAGTGTTGGGCACACTGGATAAGTGGGGCTTGTTCAAGGATCAGCTACTGCATATTCTTGATAAGTATGTACCGGTCAGGCAGGGAGGAAGGCGTCGAGCGAGGGAACCGTGGTTTACCAAGGAAGTGGAATCTCTTGTTAAGAGGAAGAAGGAGGCCTATGTGAAGATGAGGAGTGAAGTTTCAGTTGGGGCGATGGATAGTTACAAGGTAGCGAGGAAGGATCTAAAGAGAGAGCTAAGACGAGCAAGGAGGGGACATGAGAAGTATTTTTCAGGAAGGATCAAGGAAAACCCAAAAGCTTTCTATAGGTATGTCAGGAATAAGCAAATGACTAGGGAAAGAGTAGGACCAGTCAAGGACAGGGATGGGAAATTGTGCGTGGAGTCTGAAGAGATAGGCGAGATACTAAATGAATATTTTTCGTCAGTATTCACTCAGGAAAAAGATAATGTTGTGGAGGAGAATGCTGAGCCCCAGGCTAATAGAATAGATGGCATTGAGGTACGTAGGGAAGAGGTGTTGGCAATTCTGGACAGGCTGAAAATAGATAAGTCCCCGGGACCTGATGGGATTTATCCTAGGATTCTCTGGGAGGCCAGGGAAGAGATTGCTGGACCTTTGGCTTTGATTTTTATGTCATCATTGGCTACAGGAATAGTGCCAGAGGACTGGAGGACAGCAAATGTGGTCCCTTTGTTCAAAAAGGGGAGCAGAGACAACCCCGGCAACTATAGACCGGTGAGCCTCACGTCTGTAGTGGGTAAAGTCTTGGAGGGGATTATAAGAGACAAGATTTATAATCATCTAGATAGGAATAATATGATCAGGGATAGTCAGCATGGCTTTGTGAAGGGTAGGTCATGCCTCACAAACCTTATTGAGTTCTTTGAGAAGGTGACTGAACAGGTAGATGAGGGTAGAGCAGTTGATGTGGTGTATATGGATTTCAGCAAAGCGTTTGATAAGGTTCCCCACAGTAGGCTATTGCAGAAAATACGGAGGCTGGGGATTGAGGGTGATTTAGAGATGTGGATCAGAAATTGGCTAGCTGAAAGAAGACAGAGGGTGGTGGTTGATGGGAAATGTTCAGAATGGAGTACAGTCACAAGTGGAGTACCACAAGGATCTGTTCTGGAGCCGTTGCTGCTTGTCATTTTTATCAATGACCTAGAGGAAGGCGCAGAAGGGTGGGTGAGTAAATTTGCAGACGATACTAAAGTCGGTGGTGTTGTCGATCGTGTGGAAGGATGTAGCAGGTTACAGAGGGATATAGATAAGCTGCAGAGCTGGGCTGAGAGGTGGCAAATGGAGTTTAATGTAGAGAAGTGTGAGGTGATTCATTTTGGAAGGAATAACAGGAATGCGGAATATTTGGCTAATGGTAAAGTTCTTGAAAGTGTGGATGAGCAGAGGGATCTAGGTGTCCATGTACATAGATCTCTGAAAGTTGCCACCCAGGTTGATAGGGTTGTGAAGAAGGCCTATGGAGTGTTGGCCTTTATTGGTAGAGGGATTGAGTTCCGGAGTCGGGAGGTCATGTTGCAGCTGTACAGAACTCTGGTACGGCCGCATTTGGAGTATTGCGTACAGTTCTGGTCACCGCATTATAGGAAGGACGTGGAGGCTTTGGAGCGGGTGCAGAGGAGATTTACCAGGATGTTGCCTGGTATGGAGGGAAAATCTTATGAGGAAAGGCTGATGGACTGGAGGTTGTTTTCGTTGGAGAGAAGAAGGTTAAGAGGAGACTTAATAGAGGCATACAAAATGATCAGGGGGTTGGATAGGGTGGACAGTGAGAGCCTTCTCCCGCGGATGGAAATGGCTGGCACGAGGGGACATAACTTTAAACTGAGGGGTAATAGATATAGGACAGAAGTCAGAGGTAGGTTCTTTACGCAAAGAGTAGTGAGGCCGTGGAATGCCCTACCTGCTACAGTAGTGAACTCGCCAACATTGAGGGCATTTAAAAGTTTAATGGATAAACATATGGATGATAATGGCATAGAGTAGGTTAGATGGCTTTTGTTTCGGTGCAACATCGTGGGCCGAAGGGCCTGTACTGCGCTGTATTGTTCTATGTTCTATGAACCTTCATGTCTCATCTTTACATAAGTCTCCCTCTTCCTATTGACAAGTGTTTCGACTGCTTTAGTAAACCACGGTTCCCTCACTCGACCACTTCCTCCCTGCCTGACAGGTACATATTTATCAAGGACACACAGTAGCTGTTCCTTGAACAAGCTCCACATTTCCATTGTGCCCATCCCCTGCAGTTTTCCTCTCCATCCGATGTATCATAAGTCTTGCCTCATCGCATCATAATTGCCTTTCCCCCAGATATAACTCTTGCCCTGCGGTATATACCTATCCCTTTCCATCACTAAAGTAAACGTAATCGAATTGTGGTCACTATCACCAAAGTGCTCACCTACCTCCAAATCTAACACCTGTCCTGGTTCATTACCCAGTACCAAATCCAATATGGCCTCGCCTCTCGTTGGCCTGTCTACATACTGTGTCAGGAAACCCTCCTGCACACATTGGACAAAAACGGACCCATCTAATGTACTTGAACTATCGCGTTTCCAGTCAATATTTGGAAAGTTAAAGCCCCCCATAACAACTACCCTGTTGCTTTCGCTCCTATCCAGAATCATCTTTGCAATCCTCTCCTCTACATCTCTGGAACTTTTCGGAGGCCTATAGAAAATCCCTAACAGGGTGACCTCTCCTTTCCTGTTTCTAACCTCAGCCCATACTACCTCAGTAGACGAGTCCTCATCAAACGTCCTTTCTGCCACCGTAATACTGTCCTTGACTAACAATGCCACCCCTCCCCCTGTTTTACCACCTTCCCTGAGCTTACTGAAATATCTAAATCCCGGCACCTGCAACAACCATTCCTGTTCCTGCTCAATCCATGTCTCCGAAATGGCCAGAACCTCGAAGTCCCAGGTACCAACCCATGCCGCAAGTTCACCCACCTTATTCCGGATGCTCCTGGCATTGAAGAAGACACACTTTAAACCACCTTCCTGCCTGCCGGTACACTCCTGCAACTTTGAAACCCTACTCATGACCTCACTACTCTCAACCTCCTGTATACTGGAGCTACAATTCAGGTTCCCAAGCCCCTGCTGAACTAGTTTAAACCCTCCCGAAGAGCATTAGCAAATTTCCCCCCCAGAATATTGGTACTCCTCTGGTCCAGGTGCACACCATCCCGTTTGTAGAGGTCCCACCGACCCCAGAATGAGCCCCAATTATCCAGAAATCTGAAACCCTCCCTCCTGCACCATCCCTGTAGCCACGTGTTCAACTCCTCTCTCTCCCTATTCCTCGTCTCTCTATAACGTGGCACGGGTAACAACCCAGGGATAATAACTCTGTTTGTCCTAGATCTAAGTTTCCACCCTAGCTCCCTGAATTTCTGCCTTACATCCCCATCCCTTTTCCTACCTATGTCGTTGGTACCTATGTGGACCACGACTTGGGGCTGCTCCCCGTCCCCCTTAAGGATCCCGAAAACACGATCCGAGACATCACGCACCCTGGTACCTGGGAGGCAACACACCAACCATGAGTCTCTCTCATTCCCACAGAATCTCCTATCTATCCCCCTAACTATGGAGTCTCCAATGACTAATGCTCTACTTCTCTCCCCCTTTCCCTTCTGAGCAACAGGGACAGACTCTGTGCCAGAGACCTGCGCCCCATGGCTTAACCCTGGTCAGCCCCCCCACAACGGTATCCAAAGCGGTATACTTGTTACTAAGGGGAACGGCCACAGGGGGTCCCTGTACTGACTGCTTCCTCCCAGCCCCTCTCACCGTCACCCATCTATCTTTATTCTTCGGAGTAACTACATCCCTGAAGCTTCTATCTATGACCACCTCTGCCTCCCGAATGATCCGAAGTTCATCCAGCTCCAGTTCCCTAACGCGGTTTCTGAGGAGCTGGAGATGGGTGCACTTCCCACAGATGAAATCAGCAGGGACACTGACGGCGTCCCTCGCCTCAAACATTCTGCAGGAGGAACATTGCACTACCTTCCCTGTCATCCCCTCGAGATAAAAAAAAGAAGGAAAGAGCTTACCTGTTATTCACTCCCCTTCTCAGCAAGCACTTACTCAGCAACCTCTGTGCCCCACACGATAACACCTGAGGGGAAATAAATAAAAACTACTTACCAGTCACCAGCCAATCCCTTATCTGCAGGCTGTGACTTCACGGTTCAACTTTCCACTTCTACCTGCCCTCGAGCCTTCCTCTTGATCCTTACAGCGGTTGGGTTTTTTTTTGTTAGAGGAGGGGGTAGGGAGGGAAACACTGAAGAAATGTTTCGGGTTTAAGTGTCACTTGACAAGAGCTCCTCCACAAACCACCTCCAAGTTAGGGTGAGCACACGGACGTATGCAAATTTCCCCTGCAACAGCCAAACAGCAGCTTCTCTCTACTGCCCTCTGCTGGATGCTTGCCTTCACTTGAACAGCTAGGGTCTCTTGTTCAGGTACGTCTCCAAGTTAGGGTGAGCACACGGACATATGCAAATTTCCCCTGCAACGGCCAATCAGCAGCTCCGCTCTACTACCTTCTGCTGGATCTCTGTCATCGCTAGTTTCAATCATTCTTACAGCAATGTTACAACTTGGCTCCCCCCTAGGTGTGGCAGTGACTTATTGCACGATAAATGTGGCGATCTCAACTGGTTGACAACCAAAATCAAGATCGCAACCATTTCTGTAATTTATTTCATAAAAGCAAACTGCGGTTGCCGGAATCTCAAACCAAAAGAGAAAATGCTGCAAACTCTCAGCATCTGTAGGGAGAGAAAAGAGCTACCGTTTCAAGTCCAGATGACCCTTTGTCAAAGCTAAAAGACATAGAAAATGGGAGATATTTATACTGTGGGGTGAGGGAATGAAAGATGAGACATTGACACAGAAACCAAGGGAAAAGAGTGCTAATAGCCACAGAAACCAAGGGAAAAGAGTGCTAATAGCCACAGAAACCAAGGGAAAAGAGTGCTAATGGCAGCCCCCAGAGAGAATAAACGGTGTGAAAGGCGTAACAGCAGAGAAACTCAAATCCGAGGGTAAGCTGTGACACATGTACCTGACTTCTCATATCTTGGAAGCTATCTATCCTGAAAAGTTGACATTGATGAAGACGAACATGACTGAATTAGCTCAGTCAATGGCATATTACGTATTTTATAAGATTTGATATCAGACCCGACACACTGGTTCTCCCCATGGTTTTCTATGGCGTTGAAGCTTGGACAGCTTACATTCGCTACATAAGGCGCTAAAACAATAACATCAATGCTACCTTAGAAGAATAAAATTAATCAAGAGCAAGAACAAACACAAACATCCTCCAAGGTGCAGCCACACCAAGTATAGAGGCCTTGATAATCTCACATCAGCTGAGATAGTTGTCATCAGGATGCCAGACTCAAGACTACATTCAGAACTACATCATGGCATCCATTCACACGAGTGCCAATGGAAACATTTCAGAGACAATCTCAAAGCCTCTGCGGAAGTCTGCTCTATCAACATATAAACATGGGAAAGGATGCCCAAATGTGACCAAAATAGTGGGTAGCACAGTGGTTAACACAGTTGCTTCACAGTTCCAGGGTCCCAGGTTCGATTCCCGGCTTGGGTCACTGTCTGTGTGGGGTCTGCATGTTCTCCCCGTGTCTGCGTAGGTTTCCTCCGGGTGCTCCGGTTTCCTCCCACAGTCCAAAGATTTGCAGATTAGGTAAATTGGCTATGATAAATTGCCCTTGGTGTCCAAAAACGTTTACGTGGGGTTACGGGGATAGGGCGGAGGTGTAGGGATAGGGAGTTTAGGTAGGGTGCTCTTTTTCCAAGGGCCGGTGCAGACACGATGGGTCGAATGGCCTTCTTCTGAACTGTAAATTCTATGATGAGTCATCAACAAAAATGGAGTTGAGACTTTCCAACCAACAAGAGAAAGAACAGCGAGTGAGAGGGAAAGTGAGGACAACTCGACTATCTGCAACCACCTCTACCAATATTCTCACTTCTTGATGGCCTTTTTGTGATAGCCACTTTGGTAGTGTGGTAGCACTCATAATCCATCTGTGAACCCACACCCAACACTGATACCGCAATTCCACCCAATCATCTGTGAGGGAGAATCATCCAAAACACAATGCATGGCTAATGTTTGACAGGCAATGTATTTATGACAATAATTATCAGATGTGGATATCCAGACATATGGATATGGTAAATGGAGTTGATTTACAGACCATAACTGACCGAGCCGAATTGTGGAACAAACTCAAAAGGCTGAATGGCCCACTCCTCTTGTGATGTGACACTTCAGCCCAGTTTTTCTGCATGTAGCTGGCATAGTAGCAAGCATTGAATTTAAAATTGATTCTTATTCTGGTGTTTTTATCAATTATTCATGGGAGCCAGCAAAACATTTCAGAGTTTTATATTCTTGACGGCTTATGTGGTCAGCTGTCACCCAATAAAAGCAGAGTTAATTGTGTCGTCCATTTTTGGGCAAATTATGTGTAGGAATAGGTTGGATGGACCAGTGATATTTTATCACTCCAAACATTTTTATGTCTTGCTATATCTGACGTTGGCTATTGGAAGATATCATTTTATTACCTAAAGTTTTTGCTTTGTCTGTGTTTTGTGAATTGCGCGTATGTTTTAAAATGCAAAGAGAGATGAAGAAAATTATGGGAACGATGATGGAGTATGATGAGAGCCTTGCAAACAGGATCAAGGGTAATCCCAGGGGGTTTTAAATGAATAAAACAAGATAAAGAGAGTGCTAATGGAAGAATTGAGCCTTAAAAACATATTACAGTATGACAGTAATAGAGGATAAGGACATAGCAGAACTGAACATTTTGCTTCAGGTTTCAGAGAAGAAAATGACATGAAAAGTACAAGGAAGGCCACAGATTAGTGACAGGGAGAATTGTATAGGTATTGAGGAAAACTGTAATTGAATAAACTAATAGGATATAAACCAAACAAATCTTTCAACCCGAACAGTCACCACCCGAGGGAATAAATATAATCAGATGAGGATTTGGGGAAACGCTAGTTATAATCCTCCAAAACCAACTAGATTTGGGCAGCAGCAGGAGATTGAAAAGAAGCAACATTACTCCATAACTCAAAGAAAGAAGGAACAAACTAAATAACAAAGACGAGTGAATTCCACACTCCATAAATAAGCAAAATTCTTCCTCTTTCCCAATCTTTCAGAAAAACTGCTTGAATTAACTCTCCAGATTTCTTTATCCAGTTTACTTTTTGTGAAATAACTTTTTTGATTGTGCATGTTTTTATGGTATTAATAGAAGTAACCTAAAGATTCAAATCCATACTTTGTAAATTATGTTAAAATTTCAATTTGACTTTCTGTGCTCTGGTTTCCAAGTGTTCATATCCTTTCCATGCTGCCAAAGGCAGCTTGTCTGCAGGTTTTGTGCTTCCATCTAAACTGCAGTGATTCAAGAAAATATGATGTGTTGTTAATAAAGTACTGTCCCCGGGGACTTCCGGTTGCGGCTATGCAGAGCTAAGTCGCACGTTCAGCAGCTCCCGCTTGGAACGGACGTTTGGGCTCTTTTCAGGGCCCCAATGGCATATTTTTGACATTTCCCAGTGTGGGAAGAAGACTGCAACATTCCCCCGACAGTGTGTGGCTTGGACCATGAGCGGGGCTACTAAAAAAGTGGTGGTGAATCGAAAGAAAGTGCGAGGGAAGAAGAGCAAGATGGCGGTGGGCGGGGACCAGGCAGCGTGGATGCAGTGGGCGCAGGAGCAGCAGGAAGTTATCCAGCGCTGCTTCAGGGAGCTCAAAGCGGACCTGCTGGAGCCGATGAAGGCTTCTATCGATAAGTTGCTGGAGACCCAGGCAGCCCAGGGGGTGGCGATCCGCAAGGTCCGACAAAAGATGTCCGATAACGAGGACAAGATCTTGGGCCTAGTGGTAAAGGTGGAGGCGCACGAGGCGCTCCACAAATAATGGCAGGAACGATTCGAGGAGATGGAGAATCGGTCGAGGCGGAAGAATCTGCGGATCCTGGGCTCCTGGAGGGGTCGGACGCGGGGGCCTATGTGGTCACCATGTTAAACTCGCTGATGGGAGCGGGGTCCTTCCAGGGGACCCTGGAGCTGGATGGGACCCATAGAGTGCTGGCGAGGAGGCCCAAGGCTAACGAGCCGCCGCGGGTGGTGCTGGTGCGGTTTCATCGGTTCGCTGATCGGGAGTGCGTGCTCAGATGGGCCAAGAAAGAGAGGAGCAGCAGGTGGAAGAACGCAAAGGTTCGAATATATCATGACTGAAGCGCGGAAGTGGCGAAGAAGAGGGCCGGGTACAAAAGGGCGCGGCGTGCTGCACAGGAAGGGGGTGAAGTTTGGCATGCTGCAGCCAGCACGTCTGTGGGTCACCTACAAGGACCGGCACCATTATTTTGAGTCCCCGGAGGAGGCATGGGCCTTTGTTCAGGCTGAGAAGCTGGACACAAACTGAGGGTCGGGATGGGTGGTCGGGGATTGCTGTTGGTGTGTTACACTTTGAGGGGGTGTTCTTTGCTCTTGTTTCTTTTTGATTCGGTGTGTGTGGTTTGGGTGGGTTGGGCACTGTTTTGGTTGGGTATGTCGGGTGGGCGCACTGTTTTGGTTGGGTCTGTCGGGTGGGCTCTTGGAGGGGGGCAAGTAAATGGAGTAGGGGTGGATGGTCGGCAGGGGGGATGGGGCCCCGCGGGGGATGGTGAGGCCCGAGTCAGGGGTGAGGGGACTGGGCCTGTAAAAGGAGCTGCGTCGGTGGTGGCGGGGCCGGGCAGGTGGAAAGCGCAGGCTTTTTCCCGCGCTGAAGTCTGGAGGGGGCGGGGCCGGGGCAGGGAAGCGAGGGTTGTTTCCCACGCTTGGGATGGAAAGGGGAGGCAGAGAGCCTGCTGACGGGTGATGGAGGAGTCAAAGGAGAGGCGGGTGTGGCCGGGGTCAGCAGGAGGAGTGCAATGGGGGTAGCAAAGCAGCTAGGAAGGGTCCTAGCTGGGGCGGAGGGTGGGGGGGGGGGGGGAGAACCGGGTTGCTGCTGGTATGATCAAGGGGGAGCTGGAGCGAGTAGAGGGGGTTGGGACGGGGGTCTGCCGCCGTGGGGAACAGGCTGGGCGTGGGGTGCGGGCGCGTGGCTGGCCGAGGAGGGGTTATGGCTAGTCGGCGGGGGAGGGGGGGGCGGGTAGCCCCCTGATCCGGCTAATAACCTGGAATGTAAGGGGACTGAACGGGCAGGTCAAGCGGGCCCGGGTGTTCGCGCACCTGAAGGGGCTGAAGGCGTATGTGGTCATGCTCCAGGAGACACACCTGAAGGTGGCAGAGCAGGTAAGATTGAGGAAGGGGTGGGTAGGTCAGGTGTTTCATTCGGGGCTGGATGCCAATAATCGGGGGGTGGCGATCTTGGTGGGATTGAGGGTGTCGTTCGATGCGTCGAGCATTGTGACAGACAATGGCGGCAGGTATGTAATGGTAAGTGGTAAGCTGCAAGGGGAGAGGGTGGTGCTGGTCAACGTGTACGCCCCGAACTGGGACGATGCGGGTTTTATGCGGCGCATGTTGTGTCGGATCCCGGACCTGGAAGTGTCCTGATAATGTGGGGGGGGACTTTAACACGGTGTTGGATCCGGCACTGGACCACTCCAGGTCTAGGACGGGTAGGAAGCCGGCAGCGGCTAAAGTGCTGAGGGGGTTTATGGACCAGATGGGAGGGGTGGACCCTTGGAGATTTGCAAGGCCGGGGGCTAGGGAATTTTCATTCTTCTCGCATGTTCATAAGGCCTATTCCTGGATCGACTTTTTTATTATGAGCAGGGCGCTGATAGCGAGAGTAGAGGATACCGAGTGCTCGGCGATAGCCATTTCGGATCACGCCCCGCATTGGGTGGACCTAGAGCTGGGGGAGGAGAGGGACCAGTGCCCGTTGTGGCGTTTGGAGGTGGGGTTGTTGGCGGACGAGGAGTGAGTGAGCGGGTCCGAGGAAGCATAGAGAGATACCTGGAGGCCAACGATAACGGGGAGGTCAGAGTGGTGATGGTCTGGGAGGCACTGAAGGTGGGGGTTAGGGGAGTGCTGATCTCCATTAGGGCCCACGAGGAGAGAGCAGAGGGAGAGGGAGGGGCTGGCGGGGGAAATGGTGAGGGTAGACAGGAGGTATGCGGAGGTGCCTGAGGAGGGACTGTTGAGGGAGAGGCGTAGCCTCCAGGCCGAGTTCGACCTGTTGGCCACCAGGAAGGCGGAGGCGTAGTGGAGGAAGGCCCAGGGGGTGATTTATGAATATGGGGAAAAGGCAAGTCGGATGCTGGCGCATCAGCTTCGGAAGCGGGACGCAGCTCGGGAGATCGGGGAGTTAAGGATAGGGGAGGGAGTGTGGTGCGGAGTGGGGTTGGCATCAATGGGGTCTTCAGGGACTTTTATGAGGAACTGTATCGGTCCGAGCCCCCACTGGAGGGGGGAGGGATGGGCCGCTTTCTGGACCAATTGAGGTTCCTGAAGGTGGAGGAGGGATTGGCGACGGGATTAGGGGCCCCGATTGGGCTGAAGGAGCTGGCCAAAGGGATAGGGAGCATGCTGGCGGGGAAGGCACCGGGGCCGGACGGTTTCCCGGTCGAATTCTACAAAAAATATTTGGACCTGTTGGGCCCGTTGCTGGTTAGGGCCTTTAATGAGGCAAGGGACGGGGGGGGTGCGGGGGGCTTTGCCCCCCAACGATGTCCCGGGCACTGATCTCCTTGATCCTGAAGCGGGAAAAGGATCCCCTACAGTGTTGGTCTTACAGGCCGATTTTGTTGTTAAACGTAGATGCCAAGGTGCTGGCGAAGGTCCCGATGGCGAGTGTGGCCACGAACAAGAGGAGGTCTGAGTACTTTCGGTTGCATCGAGGGATGAGGCAGGGGTGTCCCCTGTCCCCCCTACTCTTCACACTGGCGATTGAACCCTTGGCTATGGCACTGAGGGAGTCGAGGAACTGGAGGGGGTTGGTGCGGGGTGGGGAGGAGCATTGGGTGTCGCTCTATGCGGACGACTTGCTGCTATATGTGGCGGACCCGGTGGGGGGAATGCCGGAGGTAATGAGGATCCTCAGGGAGTTCGGGGATTTCTCAGGGTACAAGCTCAACATGGGGAAGAGCGAGTTGTTCGTGGTTCACCCAGGGGACCAGGAGAGGGGGATTGGCGAGCTCCCACTAAAAAGGGCGGAGAGGAGCTTCAGGTATTTGGGGGTCCAGGTGGCCAGGAGCTGGGGGGCCCTGCATAGACTTAATTTCACGAGGCTAGTGGAGAAAATGGAGGAGGAGTTTAAGAGGTGAGACGCATTGCCGCTGTCCCTGGCGGGTAGGGTGTAGTCAGTTAAGATGACGGTGCTCCCAAGGGTTTTGTTCCTGTTCCAGTGTCTCCCCATTCTTATCCCGAAGGCCTTCTTTAGGCGGGTCAACAGGAGCATAACGGGGTTTGTGTGGGCACGAGGGACTCCGAGGGTGAGGAGGGTGTTCCTGGAGCAGAGTAGGGATGGGGGGGGGGGGGGGGGGGGGGGAGGTTGCTGACAGGTACTACTAGGCCGCCAATGTGGCGATGGTGCGCAAGTGGGTGATGGAGCTGCATGGAAGAGGCTGGAGACGGCGTCTTGTGAGGGTATGAGTCTGGAGGCGCTGGCAACGGGGCCGCTACCGCTCCCTCCAATGAGGTATACCACGAGCCTGGTGGTGGCGGCTACCCTCAAAATCCGGGGGCAGTGGAGGAGGCACGGGGGAAGTGGGGGCCTCAGTGTAGACCCCAATACGGGGGAACCATCGGTTTGTCCCAGGGAGAATAGGTGGAGGGTTTTCGGGGTGGCACAGGGCATGGATAAGAAGGTTGGGGGACCAGTTTGTGGATGGGAAGCTCGCGAGCCTGGGTGAGCTGGAGGAGAAATATGGGCTCCCCCCGGGGAACACCTTTAGGTATCTGCAGGTAAGGGCGTTTGCCAGAGATAGAATTCCCCCTGCTGCTGCCACGAACGGTACAGGACAGGGTGCTCTCGGGTTGGAGAGGGGAAGACCTCGGCAACTTATCAGGTGATGCAGGAGGAGGAGGAGGCCTCGGTGGTGGAGTTGAAAGGTAAGTGGGAGGAGGAGTTGGGGGAGGCGATCGAGGAGGGGACTTGGGCAGATGCCCTTGGGAGGGTGAACTCTTCCTCTTCGTGCACGAGGCTCAGCCTCATACAGTTTAAGGTGTTGCACAGGGCACACATGACCGGAACAAGGATGAGCCGGTTTTCTGGGGGTGAGGATAGATGTGTTAGGTGCTCAGGGAGCCCAGCAAACCACACCCACATGTTCTGGGCATGCCCAGCGCTGGAGGAGTTTTGGAAGGGCGTAGCAAGGATGGTGTCGAGGGTGGTAGGATCGGGGGGGGGTTCTATTTTATTTTTGTTTGTCTACACTGGGGGATCTGAGGGGGTGTATATATTTGCTATGTTTACTATGTGTTAATTCGGGATGTTAATTTATTATTTATGCATAGCGGGGAGGAGGGCACGGGGGTTGTTTTATTTTGTTTCGTATTTAATTCTATTGGGTTCCTTTTTCATTTTGTTGTTGATATTTTGTGAAAACTTCAATAAAAATTATTTTAAAAAAAAATAAAGCACTGTCGGTAAATCTTGATTGTTTGTCCATAACTATACTACAGGTTTGTATAAGCATCCATGGTTCGGGGAGTGGTTGGGGTAACATAATGGTGTTGTCACTGGATTAGTAATCCAGAGGCCCACATAATGCTCTGGGGACCAGGGTCCTAATTCCACAATGGCAGATGGTGGAATTCTAATTCGATAAAAATCTGGAATTAAAAGTCCAAATGATGACCATTGTCAATTGCTGTAAAAATCTATCTGGTTCACTATTGTCCTTTTGGGGAGGAATCTGCTGTCCTCACCTGGTCTGGCCTATATGTGACTTCAGTTCCACAGCAATGTAATTGACTCTTAACTACCCTTCAGTTCGATTAGGAATAGGCAATAAATCCTGCCCTTGCCTGCAATACCCATATTCAATTCATGGAAAATTTGAATCGGTGGAAGTATCTGAATTTTGCAATTAACGTCCAAAGCTGAATCCTGCTTGTATGCATTTTGATGTACCCCAGCATATATGTCCAGTCAGGGGGAAATTGCACATCAGAAGTGAGGGACAGCACTGAATATTTGCAAGTATTCCTTCAACATGGTACATTTTAAAATCAGGCATACTTTTTGACCAAGTAAGGGTTAATTAAGTGACTTCAATTGTTCGTTGTTCAGCCTTTGTACATTGTAATTCCTGGTCATGTGTTCTGGTAATTATGATTGAGTTCGGCTTGGCAAAATTTTAAATATTTGCAAAGTATAGCACTTAGCCCATTAATCTTTATTATAGGAAAAAATTATTTAACTAAATACACCATAGCTTTTAGTGAATGTACTGACATATTGATTCCCCTGCTTCCCAGCTAGCTGGTCCATTAAAATCTACAGTGTGATGACACATAGCTGTGTTCTTTGGATATTTGACCCGAGGAGAAATGACGGTAAACCTGCTCACATTCCACACTTTGATGGGGAAGCGTGATAACGTCGCACTTCAGTTCCCGTACCCCTTATAATGGAGTAGCTACATGCAGGTTTATATCTACGATCTTTCACACAATGAAGTGCTGATTTCAGCTGTTTCATATGGGGAGCTGCTGATGGAAGGCTGCGTTCTATCTTCCCCATCAATCACAGAAAGGGAAAGATCCGAGGGAGTTAACCCAACCTGCCCCTGTACAATTCCCAGCAGATTTTACGGCTATATCAGCACAGCCTTATGCAAAAATCTAGCATTTTGGCTGAGCTCGTGTTTTCTTATTCTTTTTTGTGTACAAAAGCATTTTGCTTAATATTTGTGCTCCAACCTCGAGGCAGGGGATGGTACCACTTGGATATGCAACACTTTCCTATATTAAGAAGCCAGTTTTGCTTTCCGGTCCTCCATATCAGGTATAGTTCAGTCAGCTGTACACTAAACCTCACTATGCTTTGACCCAACAATGTACTATAGGCTCAAAATTAGCACAGCATCCTCAGCCAATATGATCTTTGTTTCTCATAATTGACTGTCTTATCACCTGAAATGGCCAATCAAATCATGGGTAAATTGGTACTGTGTACTTGTGCAAATTGAGAATTGCCTGAAGAAAGCCTGCGTTTTTGACAAGCGCTCTACAAGGAGTCCTTCTTATAATTAATCTGAGGTACATTTAAGCAAAGGTTCCTTAATTTAAAAGCCTAACCCACATTTTTACACACTACTTATCAGTTGGTGTTACAGGAGGTGCAGTATCCAGGTCATCTAAAGTAATTGCTTGCAGAATGTTGGATTTATCAGTTTCTAAATGCTGGAAAGTGGCACTAATTTAACTACATTTTCTGTTCTGTTAAAACGTATGACTAGTGGACAACTTGGTTCGGGATGGTGGGGTACTAATACGGTGCTCCCCAAGGATCTGTACTGTGATGTCAGCTTTACACCCGTATAATATTGACTTGGGTGAAGCAATAAAGAATTCATCCAAGTTTGCAGAGTACACCATGTTAGGAGCCATGGCAAGTTGTGTAGAAGGGGCCAGTAAATTACAAAAAGACACTGACCTGGGTAGGCAAAACGATTGCAGATGAGCAGATGGATTTCAATGTGGATGAATGTGAGATCATTTAATGTGGATCCAAAAAGATGAATCAGATTTTCTAAATTCAAAGAGACTATAAAAACAGGGCGAGATCTCCCAGCTGTACGCATCTGCAGGATCTTCCATTCCCGCTGACAGCGCGTCCCAACGTGGGTTTCCCGAAGGTGTGGGGTATATTCAATAGAAAATCCCATTCACAGCGGTGGTACCAGAAGATCCCGCCGCCAGCCAACAGCAGATCGGCTCCTGCTGCTGGGAAACGAGGCCGGAGAATCCTGTTTTATAGGTTTTGGAGGATAAAGGGATTTAAGTGTACATTACACGAATGATTAACAGAACCTTTATCAGGCAATGTATGGAGTGCTGCATTCAATTTTGCAGAGTGCACCTCAGGAAAGGTATGTTTGCCTTGAGGGGTGTGCAGTGTAGGTTCATCAGAATGATTCTGCGTTTAACGGTTAAATTATGCAATCAGGCCACATTGCATTATTTCCTTGAGTGTAGATGTTGAGGGATGATCTAAATGATAAAGGAATTCCATAGATAGACACTGAGAAACAATTCCTTGTCGTGGGAAAATGCAGAACATGGGAATATCATCAAATTAGATCTGAGCCAGTTCGGAGTAAAATTACAATGCATTTGTTCACACAAATGATGGTTAAAATCTGGAACTCACTCCCCGAAAAGATTGTGGCTACTGAATCAATTGAAATTTTTAAGCATTAGTTTGTTTTTGCTGGACATGTCTGCTGACAAATTAGGTAGGAATTTCGAGGGATATAGAGCAAGGGTGGGCAAATTAATTAAATTGAATTGCTAAATAGGGTTGACTGGCTCACTCTTGTTCTTGTGTTGCTGTGATAGAAATTTTTTAAGCAATTTGGTTTCCTCGTGTTTCAGTTGGTCACTTGCAGTCAACAAGGAAAAAAGTAGATGTGGTGTTCTTTGCTTATTTAGGATGGTAGGCGTAGTGTTCCACAAAGACCACGGTATAGTTTTTACTTAAACTGAGCTATGATTTTATTTACACTACTAAATTGGGTTTTGACACCTAGACCTTTAGAATACAGAATTGATCAATAACATCTAATTACACTCATCTATTGCTAATCTTGCGACTGGTATAAACTATAATCTAACCTTCTCACACTAACTGCTCTTATGACCTTCACTAGCTGTCTCCTGCATACACTCCACCTCTAAAGTCTAGCATCGCTGCTTTATATAGTAGTATCTGCAGCTCCCTCTAGTGGCTATTCATGATACTACATTAACCCTTGTAATGCTGATGGTCATGATAATACCACAATAGAAAAAAATAAATATTCAAATTTAAAGTAGGAAAATATCTGTTTTTCTAGTTGTAGTGCATATACTCAGGTAATCGCTGATCCTGCACATTTGGCCCAAAAGATTTGTCATATATCTTGTGCATAAATCGACCTGTGATTTTGAGGGATGGAACAGTGTGTTATCAATGCTATGATAAATAACTTCTACTATCAATTTTAATTCCTTGATGCTATGGTCATATCTACTAATTCTTGTGGATTATATATATTTTTCTTATATTTTCCCCCACTACATCAATTTAT
This sequence comes from Scyliorhinus torazame, assembly GCF_047496885.1. Lineage (NCBI taxonomy): Eukaryota > Metazoa > Chordata > Chondrichthyes > Carcharhiniformes > Scyliorhinidae > Scyliorhinus > Scyliorhinus torazame. Next base: position 164,733,217 of record NC_092719.1, on the reverse strand, counting down.
ATTACATCCTATAAAATAGTTTGAAAGGCAGAAAAACATTAATTTCGAACTGGGTTATCTAAAAACCGGCAAATACTGCCAGTCAGAAATAAGGTATGCACATGTTACGCCTCGGTTCTGTCACCTGAATATTTGACAATATGGTATCAAGAAGGAACAGCAGATAAACAGCCCGGTTCAAACTTAAAGTCGTTGAGTTTGCAGAGTGGACAAATAATTGTGCAGCAGTTACTGAATTCAAAATATGAGAGAAGAAAGTTGGAGATTGGAAGGTACTTTGCACGCAGCTTAGGCAGACATATGCAAACCGAGAAAAGCCAACAAGTGGCCACTGTTAGAAAATAAAGTTGCAAAATATGTCAGTGAATATCGCCAGAATGGACTCTGTTTCTCACAGATCTATCCATACGTTTACCCTGAAACAAGCAAAAATATTAAGCATTATAGATGCCAAAGCCAGCTCTGAGGGTTGTATCAGGTTTATGAAGAGAAACAATTTTGTACTGCGACAAAAGACCAAGATTTCACAACGTCTCTGTGATATTTGTGCCTATATGTTATGCTTTTGTAAAAGGACTCCATTTTAGTTAAAAAGAAGTGCTATATAAAATATGTCAATAGGGAGGCAGAGTCCCGGACGGAATTCTTTTTTGCAGAGAAGAATTATAGGGGACTTCCTGTTTTGCTGGGCAGTTCAGTTCAGAAGCGAATGTGTGTGTTTGTGCTGGTATCCTTTTTTTAAAATAAATTTAGAGTACCCAATTAATTTTTTTTCCAATTAAGGGGCAATTTAACGTGGCCAATCCACCTACCCTGCACATCTTTGGATTGTGGGGGCGAAACCCACACAAATACGGGGAGAATGTGCAAACTCCTCACAGTCCGTGACCCAGAGCCGGGATCGAACCTGGGACCTTGGCGGCGTGAGGCAGCAGTGCTATCGACTGCTCCACCGTGCTGCCCTGTGCCGGTATCCTTAATTGTTTAGAAGGGACAAATCATTTCAAATGACAATGAGGGCTAGATCATCATTATTAGGGGCTTTCAAGAAGGCTTTTGATCAGCTAGTATAGACTTTCCAGTTTATGTGGAGCAAATGGAGCAGTTTTCCGTTGCGAATGAGGTTGAAGAGGAAAGGAGGCCGAGGTGTTTCTTGAGGTAATCCGAATTAAAAACTTAATTTTACTGACAGACCTCACTGCCTCTGACAAGCCAGCAGATAAAGTATTTTAAGAGCTTATGAACGTTTGGAAAAAGCCCTTCAATCCCAGACCATCTGTTATTATCCAGAGATTAAAGTTTCATCGAAGAGAACAGCACGAGGGTGAGTTAGTTCCCCAGTTCCCGGCTGTGTTGTGTGACTTTAAACATTAACTGGAAGAAGCTATGCTCAGTTTTTGGACGAAAAAATTAAACAATTCAGTGCAGGTTGTTAGTAGAGCAAGAGTTAACACTGAAGAAAGTGTTTGAGTCATCACAAAGCTTAGCAATGGCAGGGAAACAAACTGGATATTTGAAAGCGCATTTTAACAGTGGTGAGGTAAAAATAATAAAGTCAGGGAATACTCCCTTCCAAACATGTTACTGTTGTAATGGGAAAGAGCATAATGCAGATGCCTGTAAATAGAAAACCATTGGTTGTCGATACTGTGGGGGAAAAGGGACACACACAGCATGCATGCAGATCTGAGGCTGATCGCAGTAAAGCGGTACCACCAGGGAAATGACATCATGAAGAGCACACAGACAAGTTGCGCGTGAAAATAAACAAGTAGTTGAAAAAGATGCATTACTAGGGAACAAAATACAAACATAATGCGAGTCCAGATGAGGCCGAAAGAGAAACAAACAGCAACAATGCAAAACAATAATTGTATTGTATTCAGTCTAATCTGAAACTTGATGAAGGACTAACATTGCCTGAATGTTTGAAATGGAGTGTGACACTGGCGCATCTGTTTCAGAGAAGACATGGGAGATAATTTTCAAGAAACGGCCATTGGAGAAAACGCTCCTCAAACATAGCACCAACACTGGCCAGCCTGTGACTATACATGGAAAAATAATTAATTCAAGCTAAATATGGAGATCAGATAGCAAAGTTGTCACTTACAATTGGGAAAGGAGATCGCCCATCGCTTATGGGCAGAAACTGACTAAAATGGTTCGGCTGGGTTGGAATAAAATAAAATGCATGGCAACTGCATGTTGCAGTCCTTGTTGGACAAGCATGTTGATGGCTCCAAGGAAGGTCTTGAAGTTATTGAAAGACATTGAAGCCAAACGTACAGTGAAGCCTGAAGCTCCTCTAAGGTACTTCAGACCACATTCAGTTCCAACTCAATGTGACCAAAAATTGAGCAGGACCTAAGGGACTTGAAAACTTTCAGATAATTGAGAAAGTTAATAATGCAGAGTGGACAGCTCCCATAGTCCGAGCAGTGAAGGAGTATGGGTCTATCAGAATATGTGGTGACTATAAAATCACCATTAATCCTTTCCTGAAAATGCATCAGGACCCACTACTGAAAATAGAGGACCTGTTTGCTGCTCTGAATGGAGGTGAATTATTCACAAAGCTTAACCTAGCACAGATATTTTTACAAATGCAGATGAGTGAAGATTCCAGGAAGTTTACAACCATCAGCACACATGAAGGTTTGCACCAATACAAGCTACTTCCATTCGGAATCATGTAAACAGCAACCTTATTCCAGCAGGCCATGGACAAAGTACTGCAGGGCCTCCCTTGTCTAACCTGCATTCAAAATAATATTCTCGTCACTGTGAAATCCTGTCAACCTATTAAAGAACCTTGCAGTAGACTGAAAAAAGATGCCATGCATTGTAAGAAATCCAAATTCTTGTCCCTGAAGCCCTCAGTGGGGTACCTGGGACATGTGATTATGGTGAAGGCACCACAGCCCAAAAATGGAACATGTTCGTTTGTGGGACTTGTGAATTACAACGGCACGTCAATTTCTATTCTGACTACCAACGCAGCACCACTGAATAATCTGCTGAAGAAGAATGTAAAATGTGATTGGCCACAAGACTGTCAGGACATTTTCAAGGAATTAAAGCAAGAGCACACTTCTGCTGAAGTCCTGGCTCATTTCAATGAAAAACTGGTCTGTCAGGCTGGCTTGTGATGCATTCAGATGTGGTGTTGGAGATGTCAGCTCCCATATTTTTCCTGATGGCAATGAGAGGCCCGTTGTGTATGCCCCACTCAAATTGTGCAAGGCAAAATAGATTATTGCCCAAATTGAGAAGGTGCTCTTGGATCTATCGATGGAGTTTAGAAATTCCACCAGTATTTGTATGGCCATAAATTCACGTTATTTGCAGATCACTTTGACTTAGTTGCTTAACCCAAAATCACAAACCCCGCTGCACTGGCCGGTTTACCAGTACAAAATTACATTTCGCACCACTGAGAATCGTGGAAATGCAGATACACGTTCCAAACTTCCTGTCCACCACAGCTCCACAACACAAAGTGTAGTCGCTGCTTTCAATGTGAACCAGACACTCGTGTACCTCTTAAAGCAGATCAAATTTGACTTTAAACACAGAGGAGGGATGCTGTGCTCTCCAAAGTCTCCAAAGTAAACAAAGAAAGGTTGATGTGTGCCCCCCAAAATGGCGACTGAGCCTAAACCTACTACATGCTTCGAATTGAGCTGACTCTGCAAGACAGTTGTCTGTTCGGAGGAATCAGAGTTGTTGTTCCTCTAAATTTCACACATGAGTGTTACAAGAATTTCACCTCAATCACATGGGAATCATCAAAATGAAAACATTGGCTCATCGACATGTATGGTGACGACACCTAGATAAAGACATCAAAGGCATGTCAAGTGATAAAGTCCTCTCCTGCACCTGTCCCATTGCCTCTGTGGGCTTGGCCTGACTGCTCATGACAGAGACTTCATGTGGACTTTGCTGGACATACGTTCTTGATTGAGGTGGATGCCCACACAAAGTGGCCTCATGTTATTCCCATGAAGTCTTCAGCAAAGACCATTGATGCTCTCTGGAATGAGTTCACTACTTTTGAATTGCTGGAACAGACTGTGGCTGACATTAACATCATGTAAATTTCTAACATTTCTGAAAAATCATGGGATCAAGCAGATTTTCATCTTGCCTTACCACCCATCTTTATATGGTGAAGTGGAACACTTTGTCCAGACATTCAAATTAAAGGGGAGGATGCAGGGAGATTGGAAGTTGAAGCTGAAGAACCTTTTGATGATATATCATAACAAATCACATTCAACGACAGGCAAGTGTCCTGCTGAGCTGATATTTGGAAGATGACTGCGTACCAGGTTGGATTTGCTGTGTCTGGATTTGAAAGGAAAGATTAGTTTAAGGCAATCTGTTCGGGGAAGGTCACATGATACAAGGAAACCAGCTTGCGTGTTTAATCTGTATCAGTCTGTTTGGGTCAGAAATTACTGTGCAACAACAAAGTGATGCCTGGGAAGAATCAACTACTGATCTGTGATGCTGAAACTTCCTGTGGAATATGGAAGAGACACACTGACCAGATTAGAAAAGTCAAATTCAAAGAACCAAATGTCCTGGGATTTTCAGCCACAGTGGAAGATTTTTGGGAAAAATCTGCTCCAGTAGGGTGTGCTGGGGGTGGAGTCCCAAATGGATTTCTTAAGAAGAAAGGGGCCTTCCTGCTTTGGTGGGTGGATCAGTTCAGAAACAGATGTGTGTTTGTGCTGATATCCTTAATTGTTTAGAGATGACAAAACACTCCAGCCTCCTACTTAATGACAAGATTATTGAATTTCAGCAATTTAGAATGAAACGTCAACAAAAGAATGATACAGATTGGCCTGTATTGGGAACATGAGTGAAACTCTCATAAGTTTTGATATGCCAGCCAGTCAAATGATGAGTAAAGTTGGAGAGAAAACCGTGTTCAACTCGTTGTTTGAAGATGAAGATGAAAAGAGTAAATTCACTGTTGTTCTGCTGTGTATATTCGACAGAGCAAAGCTTAAGCCAATGGTGATACTCGAGATAACCCCCCACCCTCCCCAAAACAGCAATTCCCCAAAGGAGTCCTCATTCAGGATAAAGAATGGATGGATAAAGTTGGCTTGAGAATATGGGCTGCAGAATGTTTGGAGTTTCTGATCAGGAGGATTACATTAGGAAAAAGGTCTTCTCATCTGGGACATGTTCAGATCACATCTAGCCGATGTTGTTTGAACTTCGATTGCAAAACAGAGATGTTGCATGATTCCTGGTAGTCTAACCAGCCTTGTCCAACCACCGGATGTGTCTCTAAACAAGCCCTTGAAGGACAGTATGGGAAAAAGGTCAAATAACTAGATGATTGGAGGCGAGAAGACACTCACCAAGGAAGGTAGCGCACGGACCCTGACTTGAGACATTCCTGTCTGAATGGTTTGTAGAGGCCTGGGATGAAACCAGAACAGAGAATGTAGTCATATCATTCAAAAAATGTGGAATATTCAATGCACTTGATGGGACAGAAGATGATTATTTGTGGAATTATATGGCTTAAATGATGACAATATAATTCATGGCTGACGATATGATTCCTGATGATGGTGATGTTGATTGATGATCCACATGATGATGTAATTCAAGAAGTAGGTTGGGAATTATTTGGTGCTGAGAGTAAGGAGGAGGATGATTCATATGGATTTTAATACACATTCAGCGCTAAATGGTATTCTCTTCTGTACAGTGATTAAAAACTGAATTAAATTGTATAAATTTGTATGTGGCTTTTGTTTCAATAAATTTAGTGCACACAAATTAATGGATCTCCACATGAGATTATTATTTTAAGAGTAAAATTCTTCACCTTTTACGATGATTCACACTACATTTTATTGAAATGTTTGAAAGGAAAAACAAAATGTTGTCGTTTGATTATTTTTTAGTCTAGTTTTAGGGACAGGGTTGGCAGTAACTGACTGGTAACAGGCAACACAGCGATCCACTGATATACCGCAGCAAACAGACTGTGATGATGGAAGAGGATGGCAATACAATTAGCAAAAGTTGAAGTTTGAGATAAATCTTTATTTGTAAATTTAAAGTGGAATATGGCAAATTAGTGCTTTTGCCTTTTGTTGACCCAAGAAGAAATCTAGGCTACCTTCACCGCTACCACTGCTTAGATTCTGAAAAGCATAGTGTAGCTTACCAGTAATTTGTGTATGTTTTGCATGTTTTAAGATAACAGTTGTCCCTCCCAGTTGCATGGATTTCAACCCTTTGAAAATACTGCTTGTATGTAATTCGGCTCCATGTGGAAAAGTGAGGTTACACACTTTGGTAGGAAGAATGGAGGCATTGGTGGTGATCTTTCACAAATCCTAGAGGGAGGATCCCAGAAGACTGGCTAATGGCTAATGTAACACCCCTGTTTAAGAATGTAGGGAGGCAGAAGATGGGAAATTATAGGTCGGTTAGCCTGACTTTGGTCATTGGTAAGATTTTAGAGCCCATTATTAAAGATGAGATTGCGGGGTACTTGGAAGTGCATGATAAAATAGGACTGAGTCAGTACGGCTTCGTCAAGGGGGAGGTCATGTCTGACAAATCTATTAGAGTTCTTTCAGGAGGTAACAAGCAAGTTGTCAAAGGAGAACCAGTGGTTGTGATCTGTTTAGCTTTCCAGAAAGCTTTTTACAAGGTGCCATACAGGAGGCTGTTAAATAGGTTAAGAGCCCATGGTGTTAAGGGTAAGATATTGGCATGGATAGAGAATTGGCTGACTGTCAGAATGCAGAGAATGGGGATAAAGGGGTCTTTTTCAGGATGGCACCTGGTGACTAGTGATGTGCTTCAGGAGGTGGGACCACAACTTTTCACAATATACATGAATGATCAGGAAGAAGGAACTGAGGGCACTGTTGCTATGTTTGCAGATGTTATTAAGATTTGCAGAGGGTCAGGTAATATTGAGGAAGCAGGATGTTACAGAAGGACTTGGAAAGGCTTGGAGAGTGGGCAAAGAAGTGACAGATGAAATACAATGTGGAAAAGTTTGAGGTTACGCAGTTTGGTAGGAGGAATGGAGGCTTGACTATTTTCTAAATGGAAAAAGGCATAGGAAATCAGAAGCATAAAGAGACTTAGTTCAGGATTCTCTTAAGGTTAATGTGCAGGTTCAGTCGGCAGTTAGGAAGGCAAATGTAATGTTAGCATTCATGTCAAGTGGGCTAGAATACAAGAGCAGGGATATACTTTTGAGGTTGTGTAAGGCTCAGGTCAGACCCCATTTGGAGTACTGGAGCAGCTTTGGGCCCGTATCCAAGGAAGGATATGCTGGCCTTAGAAAGAGTCCAGAGGAAGTTCACAAGAATGACCCCTGGAATGAATCGTTTGTCAGATGAGGAGCAGTTGAGAATTCTGGGTCTGTACTCGTTGGAGTTTAGAAGAATGAGGGGGGGATCTTATTGAAACTTGCAGGATACTTCAAGGCCTTGATAGAGTGGACGTGGAGAGGATGTTTCCACTAGGAGGAAAAACAAGATCTGGAGGCCGCAGACTCCGACTAAAGGGACGATCCTTTAAAACTGAGATAAGGAAGAATTTCTTCAGCCAGAGGGTGGTGAATCTGGAACTCTTTTCCGCAGAAGACTGTGGAGGCCAAATCACTGAGTGTCTTTGAGACGGAGATAGATAGGTTCTTGATTAATAAGGAGATCAGGGGTTATGAAGAGAAGGCAGGAGAATGGAGATGAGAAAATATCAGCCATGATTGAATAGCAGAGCAGACTCGATGGGCCAAGTGGCCTAATTCTGCTCCTGTGTCTTATGGTCTTAGACTTTTGCCGAGAAATCTGGTGCAAAGAACTTGACTTTTGCATGAGCATGAATGGTCATTTTTGAGGGTATTTCTAACAGCAAATGAAGAAGTCATTTGAATTTCTGTACATGTTATTTGTCCTATTATTCTAATAAGTTTCCTTCTGTTCAGAACTGCAAACAAAAGTTTGCACCTTTGAACATTCCACAATCCAGCTAGCGATTGATTCTAAACAAAAAAAAATCTGAAAACTGCAACCATTTTTTATTCACAGATAACCTTGTTTTTCTTTTGAGGTACAGTATTTTATTTTTGGCATGTTCCTATCTGCAGAAACCATTCAGCGCCTCTGAGTTCAGATAAAGATTAATGGACCAAGAGGTTAATGAAGAAAATGCAGGGCATATGTTGTTTTACATTTCAAGCAAACTTCTTTCAAAGCTACTTTGTTTAAATCCTACCATGGCACTCCTTGATTTTTAACCATTTTGCATTTAGCACAAAAGGTCACAGCAAGGGCAGGAACTGGCACAGAGAAAAAGGTTAATACATCTCAATGCTACACTTGGAGCTCCTGGTGCTCAGAGCTGCATTAAAGCTGATTGTTGTGTGTATCTTTATCGACTGCCATTAAAATCTGCTTTCTATTCTCGATTTTGTCATCTGAAATTCAGCATTTATAATGCAGCTGGAAATGCTATTTTCCCAGAGAGTTAATTTCAGAACTGGAGTGTTTAAGTGACCAGAGCAGATGATCAACATTGCAAATTTGGCACACTAATATTGTGCCACAATTACAGGTTTCTACAGCTGAAAAATGAAATATCTTTATTTTAACAGCTTGTCAGCACTTGGTCCATCAATATTTAATTAATTTGATCTGCATTTTACAGTAAAAATAATAGTAATGCTATCAGCAGTCACCATTAATAAAAGGTATATTGGGCATGAACTTCTGGAAAACCGCATGGACAGTAAAAGAAAGAAAGGTAGAAATCAGGAAGTTGCTGAATGTGTTCCTTGCTATTGAAAAACATGCAACGTTGTGAAATGGGGGTACTTAGGTGGAAGATGTCCCTTAAACATTTCAGAAAAACAGGCCTTATCCATTGCAGTCTAAGTTAATTTTAAATGGCCTGGCAAATCTCAACCACTCTGGCACTGAAAATTAACTTAACCAAGTTTAATTCCTTCAAAGCTTAATTATTGTTAGTGATTTGAACGTTTTTTTATTTTTTACATCTTTCTCTCTTCTCTCTCAATCTCTCTTATTGGCACAGTGGTTAGCATTGCTGCCCCACAGCTCCAGGGACCCGGGATCGATTCCAGCCTTGGATGACTGTGTGTGGAGTTTGCACTTTCTCTCCATGTCTTCCTGGGTTTCCTCCAGGTACTCTGGTTTCCTCCCACAGTCCAAAGATATGCAGGTTAGGTGGATTGGCCATGCTAAAATTGCTCTCTTAATGTCCAATGATGTGAAGGTTAGGTGGGGTTGATAGGATGTGGAAGTCGGCCTAAATAGGGTGCTCTTTCAAGGGTTGGTGCAGATTCAATGTGCCAAATGGCACTGTAGGGATTCTATGGATTATTCTCATCTCATTCTCCTCATTTGCCTCCGTTCATTTAGCTTTTTTTACATTAAGTGTCATTCAATTAAATATTTGAACTACATTACCTGGGTTAGATTCTGTGTGTCCCAGTAAAGTTTTTCAATCTGATTGGTTAAGGAGATGCACAGGTGTTTGCCCTGCTAAGAGCTCGCAGATTCTCTGTAGAGATCAAGGCACTGTTTTTTGGATTTCTAATTACCTCAACTTCCAGTGTAAAAACCCATAGAGGGTCTGATGTGTTATGTACTCTGGGATAACACAGGCTGCAACTGGATGCAGGTTTAACCAAAAGATACTCCAGACCTTGAAGTTAGTTCAATCTGATTTATTGTAGCACAGTTAGCACAGTTCTCTATGAGTTCGACTCTCTGCTAACCTAAGTGTGGTTACTCTGTCTGACTGAACCAGACTACCTCTTAGCCACGTGCTGGAGGTGTAATACTGCACATACACCCTGACTCACTGTAGATGTTCATCAGTGGAAAGAGGCGGAGTGTGAGTGCCTCAAGCCTTTTATAGTGAGATACCACCCCTGAGTGTCCAACCTGCTCATTGGTCATGTCCTGTTCTCTGTGTTCATTAGCTGCCTGCCTGTGCCTGTCTGTATATCATTATCTGCATGTCTGCATATCATGACATCTCCCCTTTTTTTAATGTTTTGTTGGCATATGGGGATGTACTTGCATGTTGTGGCATATATTAACATATTTACAAGCGGTGGCATATGTGAACGTATTTACATGTGAAGACAGCTGTCTAATGAGAGAAAACAGAATATAACAAACAAAACAAATGTTCATAAGTCCAATCTCTGGGGCTTGTGTCTGATCCTTGTTGACTGCCGGAGAGGTGATGGTTGGGACGACACTGCCTTGACAGGCGGGATGGAAGCCTGACTGGTGGCCTCGTAGTTCGAGGTATCAGGAGGTAGCAAAACCATGGACGGAAACGGAGAAGAAAGCGGTTGCGGGCAGGCAACTTTGCGCAGTGCCTGTCTGTTTCGTCGCACAACAGAATCATCAGCCATATGTACAACATACGAGAGGGGTGCAGTCTGTTGAACAACGACAGTTGGAGCAGACCAGCTACCATCCGGTATCTTGTTCCTGACAGTGTGTGCCGGGGATAACACGGGCAAATCCATGGCATAAGCATCATAGCTCTGCTTTTGCTGGTTTTTGAGCTGCTGCACCTTCTGCAGCACCGGGAGGTGATCCAGGTTGGGCAAGTGTACGGCTGGAACTGTCGTCCGCAGGTCCTTGTTCATCAGGAGTTGAGCCGGTGACAAGCAGTGCGAGGTAGATGTCAGAAGCAGAATCCGCGACCTTGCAGATGAGCTGTTTCACAATGTGCACCCCTTTTTCAACCTTCCCATTGGACTGCGGATAGTGTGGGCTGGAAGTGACATGTTTGAAATGCTGTTGAAGCACGGGCCATTGCCACTCATGACAGTGAGTGGGATACCATGCCCTGAGAACGTCTCCTTACAGGACTTGATGACGGTCCAAGATGTGAGGTCTGAGAGCTTCACGACTTCAGGGTAATTAGAGAAATAGTCAATAATCAACACGTAGTCACGACCATTCGCACAAAGGAGGTCGATGCCAACCTTGGACCATGGGGAGGTCTCGATTTCATGCTGCTGGAGCGTCTCCTTGCTCTGCGCTGGCTGGAAGCGATGACAGGTTGCACAGTTGAGGACCATGTTCGAGATGTCCTGGCTAATACCTGGCCAGTAGACAGCCTGCCTGGCTCTGCGTCTGCACTTCTCGACACCCAGGTGTCCCTCATGGATTTGGCAGAGCACCAAGCTCTGGAGACTGAGTGGAATGACAATCCGGTCCAGCTTGAGGAGGATACCATCAATCACCGTCAGGTGTCCTTTACATTGTAAAATTGAGGGCACTGCCCTTTCTGCCAGCCATTGGCGAGGTGGTGCATGGCACGCTGCAAGAGGGGGTCTTTGGCTGTCTCCTCGCGGATATGAACCACCTTCTCATCAGGAAGGTGGGAGGGTGCTAGCACACAGCTGCACCTGTGATTCAATCTGCCGGATGATTTCCAGCGGTTCACTAGGCAATGTGATGGAGTGGGACAATGCATCAGCGATGATGAGCTCCTTGCCAGGCGTGTACACTAAGTCAAAGTCGTACCTTCTGAGTTTGAGGAGGATGCGCTGCAACCGAGGCATCATGTCGTTTAGGTCCTTGTGGATAATGTGGACCAGAGGCCTATGCTCCGTATCAACAGTGAATGTCGGCAGGACATAGACATAGTCGTGAAACTTGAGAATGCCAGCGAGAAGACTCAGGCATTCAACATAGAACATAGAAAATACAGCACAGAACAGGCCCTTCGGCCCACGATGTTGTGCCGAACCTTTGTCCTAGATTAATCATAGATTATCATTGAATTTACAGTGCAATAGCAGGCCCTTTGAGTCTGCACCGGCTCTTGGAAAGAGCACCCTACCCAAACTCAACACCTCCACCCAACACAAAGGGCAATTTGGACATTAAGGGCAATTTATCATTGGCCAATTCACCTAACCCGCACATCTTTGGACTGTGGGAGGAAACCGGAGCACCCGGAGGAAACCCACGCAGACACTGGGAGGACGTGCAGACTCCGCACAGACAGTGACCCAAGCCGGAATCGAACCTGGGACCCTGGAGCTGTGAAGCAATTGTGCTATCCACAATGCTACCGTGCTGCCCTTAAGAACAAATAAATCTACACTATATCATTTTACCGTAATCCATGTACCTATCCAATAGCTGCTTGAAGGTCCCTAATGTTTCCGACTCAACTACTTCCACAGGCAGTGCATTCCATGCCCCCACTACTCTCTGGGTAAAGAACCTACCTCTGATATCCCTCCTATATCTTCCACCTTTCACCTTAAATTTATGTCCCCTTGTAATGGTTTGTTCCACCCGGGGAAAAAGTCTCTGACTGTCTACTCTATCTATTCCCCTGATCATCTTATAAACCTCTATCAAGTCGCCCCTCATCCTTCTCCGTTCTAATGAGAAAAGGCCTAGCACCCTCAACCTTTCCTCGTAAGACCTACTCTCCATTCCAGGCAACATCCTGGTAAATCTTCTTTGCACCTTTTCCAAAGCTTCTACATCCTTCCTAAAATGAGGCGACCAGAACTGTACACAGTACTCCAAATGTGGCCTTACCAAGGTTTTGTACAGCTGCATCATCACCTCACGGCTCTTAAATTCAATCCCTCTGTTAATGAACGCGAGCACACCATAGGCCTTCTTCACAACTCTATCCACTTGAGTGGCAACTTTCAAAGATGTATGAACATAGACCCCAAGATCTCTCTGCTCCTCCACATTGCCAAGAACTCTACCGTTAACCCTGTATTCCGCATTCATATTTGTCCTTCCAAAATGGACAACCTCACACTTTTCAGGGTTAAACTCCATCTGCCACTTCTCAGCCCAGCTCTGCATCCTATCTATGTCTCTTTGCAGCCGACAACAGCCCTCCTTACTATCCACAACTCCACCAATCTTCGTATCGTCTGCAAATTTATTGACCCACCCTTCAACTCCCTCATCCAAGTCATTAATGAAAATCACAAACAGCAGAGGACCCAGAACTGATCCCTGCGGTACGCCACTGGTAACTGGGATCCAGGCTGAATATTTGCCATCCACCACCACTCTCTGACTTCTATCGGTTAGCCAGTTCGTTATCCAACTGGCCAAATTTCCTACTATCCCATGTCTCCTTACTTTCTGCAGAAGCCTACCATGGGGAACTTTATCAAATGCCTTACTAAAATCCATGTACACTACATCCACTGCTTTACCTTCATCCACATGCTTGGTCACCTCCTCAAAGAATTCAGTAAGACTTGTAAGGCAAGACCTACCCCTCACAAATCCGTGCTGCCTATCCATAATCAAGCAGTGTCTTTCCAGATGCTCAGAAATCCTATCCTTCAGTACCCTTTCCATTACTTTGCCTACCACCAAAGTAAGACTAACTGGCCTATAATTCCCAGGGTTATCCCGAGTTCCTTTTTTGAACAGGGGCACGACATTCGCCACTCTCCAATCCCCTGGTACCACCCCTGTGGACAGTGAGGACGAAAAGATCATTGCCAACGGCTCTGCAATTTCATCTCTTGCTTCCCATAGAATCCTTGGATATATCCCGTCAGGCCCGGGGGACTTGTCTATCCTCAAGTTTTTCAAAATGCCCAACACATCTTCCTTCCTAACAAGTATTTCCTCGAGCTTACCAATCTGTTTCACACTGTCCTCTCCAACAATATCGCCCCTCTCATTTGTAAATACAGAAGAAAAGTACTTGTTCAAGACCTCACCTATCTCTTCAGACTCAATACACAATCTCCCGCTACTGTCCTTGATCGGACCTACCCTCGCTCCAGTCATTCTCATATTTCTCACATATGTGTAAAAGGCCTTGGGGTTTTATAGAACATAGAACAATACAGCGCAGTACAGGCCCTTCGGCCCGCGATGTGATCCTACCCGCCAAAGATTGTTCATGCCCTCTCTTAGCTCTCCTAACCCCTTTCTTCAGTTCCCTCCTGGCTATCTTGTATACCTCCAATGCCCTGTCTGAACCTTGTTTCCTCAGCCTTACATAAGTCTCCTTTTTCCTCTTAACAAGACATTCAACCTCTCTTGTCTGTCAACCATGGTTCCCTCACTCGACCATCTCTTCCCTGCCTGACAGGGACATACATATCAAGAACACGTAGCACCTGTTCCTTGAACATTCCTTCTCTATTTGCGCATACCTTATTTTGGTGGGCGTCATGGCCCTCGATGCATCGGCTACTGAAGTGTCATCGCGTTGAAGCAGCACTGCACCGATGCCATCCTGGCTCGCATCTGTCGAGATCTTCGTCTCCCTGTTTGGGTTGAAAAATTCCAAGACTGGTGCAGTGGTGAGCTTGGCTTTCAGCTCCAACCACTCTGCCTGATGTGCTGCCTTCCACTCAAAGGCAGTGGACTTTTTCACCAACTTTCGTAGGGCCGTGGTATGTGAGGCCATGTTTGGGATGAACTTGCCCAGAAAATTGATCATGCCCAGGATGCGCAACACCATCTTCTTGTCTTCAGGGACCTTCATGGCATCGATGGCCTTGACCTTGTCTGTGTCCGGGCGCACGCCCTGCTGAGATATCTGGTCACCTCGGAACTTGAGTGTTGACATGCCAAAGCAACATTTGGACCTGTTCAGCAGCTTCAGGCCATTGGCATGGACACGGCGGAATACCTGCTGGAGACGGGAAACATGCTCTTCAGGGATCGTAGACCATATGATGATGTCCTCCATGTACACACAAACCCCTTCAATGACCTCCATCATCTGCTCCATGATGCGATGGAAGATCTCCGATGCCGAGACAATGCCAAACGGCATGCGATTATAGCAGTATCTGCCAAACGGTGCGTTGAAGGTGCAGAGCCTTCTGCTGGACTCATCCAGCTGGATTTGCCAAAATCCATGTGATGCATCTAACTTGGTGAAAAAACGTGGGTGTGCCATCTCACTGGTGAGTTCCTCCCGCTTCGGGATGGGGTAGTGTTCACGCATTATATTCTTATTGAGATCCTTGGGATCAATGCAGATGCGCAGGTCTCCTGAAGGCTTTCTAATACATACCATCGAGCTGACCCAGTCAGTTGGTTTGGTTACCTTGGCAATGATGCCCTGTTGCTGGAGATCCTTGAGCTGTGCCTTCAGGCGCTCCCTCAGCGGAGCCGGGACCCGGCATGGTGCGTGGACCACTGGCTTGACATCAGGTCGTAGCAGAATCTTGTATCGAGATGGCAGCGTGCCCATCCCGTTGAACACATCCGGTACATGAACTACCTCCGGAAGGCCGCTGCCTTAGACTCGACATGTATGCGTCAATGCCAGATTCATCAGTCGCATTCACAAGACAGCCCCGAACGTCACCCAAGCACAACGCAATGCCATCCGCGCTCTCAAGACCAACCGCAGCATCGTCATCAAACCAGCAGACAAAGGGGGGGCCACTGTCGTACTGAACAGAACGGACTACTGCAAAGAAGTATACCGACAACTGAACAACCAAGAACACTACAGACAGTTACCCGCAGATCCGACCAAGGAACACATCTGCCAACTTAACAGACTGATCAAGACCTTGGATCCAGATCTTCAGAGCACCCTACGTGCTCTCATCCCACGTACTCCCCGCATTGGAGATCTCTACTGCCTCCCGAAAATACATAAGGCCAACACACCAGGCCGCCCTATCGTTTCAGGCAATGGGACCCTGTGTGAGAACCTCTCTGGCTACATCGAGGGCATCTTGAAACCCATCGCACAAGGTACACCCAGCTTCTGTCACGACACGATGGACTTCCTACAGAAACTCAGCACCCATGGACCAGTTGAACCAGGAACATTCCTCGTCACAATGGACGTCTCGGCACTCTACACCAGCATCCCCCATGACGACGGCATTGCTGCAACAGCCTCAGTACTCAACACCGACAACTGCCAATCTCCAGACGCAATTCTGCAACTCATCCGCTTCATTCTGGATCACAACGTCTTCACCTTCGACAACAAGTTCTTCATCCAGACGCACGGAACAGCCATGGGGACCAAATTCGCACCCCAATACGCCAACATCTTCATGCACAAGTTTGAACAGGACCTACTCACCGCACAGGACCTTCAACCGACGTTATACACCAGATACATCGATGACATTTTTGTCCTTTGGACCCACGGCGAAGAATCACTGAAACGACTACACGATGACATTAATAAGTTCCATCCAACCATCAGACTCACCATGGACTACTCTCCAAAATCAGTTGCATTCTTGGACACACTCGTCTCCATCAAGGACGGTCACCTCAGCACTTCACTTTACCGCAAACCCACGGATAACCTCACGATGCTCCACTTCTCCAGCTTCCACCCTAAACACATTAAAGAAGCCATCCCCTATGGACAAGCGCTCCGTATACACAGGATCTGCTCAGACGAGGAGGAGCGTAACAGACATCTACAGACGTTGAAAGATGCCCTCGTACGAACAGGATATGGCACTCGACTCATCGAGCGACAGTTCCAACGCGCCACAGCGAAAAACCGGACCGACCTCCTCAGAAGACAAACATGGGACACAACCGACAGAATACCCTTCGTCGTCCAGTACTTCCCCGGAGCGGAGAAACTACGTCATCTTCTTCACAGCCTACAACACGTCATTGATGACGATGAACATCTTGCCAAGGTCATCCCCACACCCCCACTACTTGCCTTCAAACAACCGCGCAACCTCAAACGAACCATTGTTTGTAGCAAACTACCCAGTCTTCAGAACAGTGACCACGACACCACACAACCCTGCCATGGCAATCTCTGCAAGACGTGCCAGATCATCGACATGGATACCACTATTACACGTGAGAACACCACCCACCAGGTACGCGGTACATACTCGTGCGACTCGGCCAACGTTGTCTACCTCATACGCTGCAGGAAAGGATGTCCCGAAGCGTGGTACATTGGCGAGACCATGCAGACGCTGCGACAACGAATGAACGGCCATCGAGCAACAATCACCAGGCAGGAATGTTCCCTTCCAGTCGGGGAACACTTCAGCAGTCAAGGGCATTCAGCCTCTGATCTCCGGGTAAGCGTCTCCAAGGCGGCCTTCAGGACGCGCGACAACGCAGAATCGCCGAGCAGAAACTTATAGCCAAGTTCCGCACACATGAGTGCGGCCTCAACCGGGACCTGGGATTCATGTCGCATTACATTCATCCCCCACCATCTGGCCTGCAAAATCCTACCAACTGTCCTGGCTTGACACAATTCACACCTCTTTAACCTGAGGTTACCCCATCTCTGGATCTGTAAAGATTTAATCACCTGCTAATGGTCGCATTCCTAGCATTGTTTGGCATATTTGAATTTGTCTATATATGTGTTTCTGGAACATACCTCTTCATTCACCTGAGGAAGGAGCAGCGCTCCGAAAGCTAGTGACATCGAAACAACCCTGTTGGACTTTAACCTGGTGTTGTAAGACTTTGTACTGTGCTCACCCCAGTCCAACGCCGGCATCTCCACATCCGGTACTGATCAAGGATGTCGTCAATGCTGGCCTGAAGATCCACATTGGAGGATGTCGTTGTGTAAACCCACTGCACGAGGTTCAGCTGCTTGCAGGCATGCGCGCCAAGTAGGGATGCCCTGTCTGGCTTTACAGTTTCAAAACGTAACCGTGCATGGGTGATCCGGTTGGGGACGAGTAGATGGCTGGATCCCAGTGCCGTGATGGCATTTTTGTTGTCGTCCAGGAGCCTGCAGGCTCCTGGAAGTACCTTGGGGGGCTTCTTGATGCCGCACCTGTGTCCAGCTTAAACTGGATGGAGCAGTGGTTGACCTGCATCACCGCACGCCATTCGCCCTCAGAATCCACAGCGAGGATGGATTGAATTTGTGATGAGTTGGATGTGGCATATTCACATTTGTTAATGATGCCCACACAGTAGGCGGAGTCCAGGCATTCTTCCTCTGGATCCGTTGTGCTGCCAGGATCAGAATCCTGTAATCGTTGTTGCACACTCTGAACGCGCCATCGTCGGAATTGGGAGCGCTGGCCCCTGACTGGTGGTGCAGACCTGCACAAGGCTGCATAGTGCCCAGGCTTCCCGCAGTTTAAACATCGCCTGCCTCTTGCAGGGCAGTGTTTCTTTGAGTGGGCATTGCCACAGTTCGACGCTTTGCGCGTCGTCGCACATGTGCAGTGCGGGTGTCGGCTGCTTCGTTATCCCGTTCACATCGCGCATGCATGGGGCCCTGGGAAAAGCGCGCAAAATGGCCGCTTTCATCAATGCTGAGGCGCTGCATCCGGGAGATGGCCTGCACATTCTCTGCCTCGTGGGAGGCAAGTTTCTCATTTTCAGCCGATTTGTACTGGGCATAGCGATTTTTGGTGTGCTCATGCACTGTGCATGTTTCAATCGCGACTGGCAGGGTCATATGCTTGATTTTCAGTAGCTGCTCTCTCAGACAATTTGGTCTCTGATCATGGAGTCAGCAATATCACCAAAGTTGCAGGACAGCGCTAGCAGGCAGCGGTTAGTTTCGAAGGAGTTGAAAGATTCATCTTTACCTTGTAGACGCTATTTGAATATGTAGCGCTCGAATATTTAATTGGTGTCCACTTCACAGTGACTGTCAAACTTGTCCAGGATGGTCTGAAACTTTATCTTGTCCTGGCCTTCGGTGAAGTGAAAAGAGTTGAAGAGTTTGATGGCTTGATCACCCGCTGTTTAGAGGAGAAGCGCGATCTTCCTTGCATCAGACGCACCCACGAGGTCTGAAGCTTCGATGTACAGTAGAAACTTTTGCTTGAATGTCCTCCAGTTGACACTGAGATTGCCGAAGGACTTGAGCTGGTGAGGAGCCTGAATCTTCTCCATGGTGCCGGGATACATTCGCTGGTCGTCACGGAACAGACTGAGGTAAACCACCAGGATTAAGCAGTCTCCTGGTGGTATGATGTGTTATGTACTCTGGGATAACATAGGCTGCAATTGGATGCAGCTTTAACCAAAAGATACTCCAGACCTTGAAGTTAGTTCAATCTGATTTATTGAACCAGTAGCACAGTTCTTTATCTGTTTGACTCTCTGCCACCCTAAGTGTGGTTATTCTGACTGACTGAACCAGACTAGCTCTTAGCCACGTGCTGGAGGTGTAATACTGCACATACACCCTGACTTACTCTGTAGATGTTCATCATCGGAAAGAGGCGGAGTGTGAGTGCCTCGTGCCTTTTATAGTGAGATACCACCCCTGAGTGTCCTGCCTGTTCATTGGTCATGTCCTGTTCTCTGTGTTTATTAGCTGCCTGTCTGTGCCTGTCTCTATACCATTATCTGCATGTCTGCATATCATGGCAGGGTCTATGGAGATATTTGAGTGTGTCATGAACAGTTGATGCCATTTATTTGTTGCTGATCACCAAATCTGGCCCAAAATGATTGGGGGTGTGATGCATTACGTGGTGGCGTGCAGCAAAACTAATATCAGAAGGATGCATTTCATTTTGATTGCCTTTTGCAAGATCTCCAACTGTTAAATTGTGGAACTAGTATTTTTGGAAGTATTTTGGGTGAGATCTCGTGGCCCTATTCGCCATGGGCACAAATCATATTATGGCAGCTAAATCCCTCGAGCGGTCAAAAACTGGATTTGCTCTGATGTGATCTCAGTTTGGGACCTTCCCCGCACCCCCGCCAGTGAGGTTCTTGGCTTGACCCTTATTTCCAAGAATTTAAACACATTATAATATAATTGAAGGGCTTTATACCGTAGCTTCTGTCCACAATGTATCCTTCTCCACTATAAGTGTGATATCACGCCGGCACAAATCAAGACCCGTTGCGATGACCATGCCGAGACTCAGAGGTTCCTGGAGGCCCTGGGGGTTGAAGGACAAGGCTGGACATTGTCCTCTGGCACCCTTGCAGTGCCCCAAGCAATCCTTCTTGGGGAGAGGAATGAGCCCCAATGCCTGCAAGGGGAGGGGGGAACTTGGCTTTGAAGGTAGAGAGACTGCCCACGATAATGCCGTGCTGGTGGCGGTGGGGAGAGTGCCTCCACCCCCCTACCCCGATACTTGTGGGGGGAGGGACGAAGGGAAAGAGTGCCCCTATACTTGTGTGGTGGTGGTGGGATGGGGTGGCGAGGGAGGGAGGAGAGAAAGAGAGAGTAGGGTGGGCGGAAAGTGCCCTCCATATTTCCGTGTATGAGGGAGGTGGGGTCACCCCCTGCTTGTGGGGGTGGCACTCTGTGTCCGTTGGCGGGGGAGGTTGGGGAACTTATTTTCAGTGCAGATCACCACCCTTTAAAGATGGCACCCCGATCAGGCCCTGCAAAAATGACGACCAAAACAGAAAATCTGGTCTGAAAACTCAGCTGTGTTTCTGGAGAGAAACATGCTGGTTTTCAGGCAGAGCCTGACAACTTTTGGGTCTTGCCTTGTGCTTCAGGTGAAGTTTGCATACTTTT
Organism: Scyliorhinus torazame; assembly: GCF_047496885.1. Taxonomy (NCBI): domain Eukaryota; kingdom Metazoa; phylum Chordata; class Chondrichthyes; order Carcharhiniformes; family Scyliorhinidae; genus Scyliorhinus; species Scyliorhinus torazame. The sequence goes on along the minus strand of NC_092719.1, from coordinate 164,712,715 downwards.
GTTATTTTAAACTCTGTAGTCAGTGAATGTGTTGTAACCCAGGACAGTTGAACAGATTTCAGTGTGACATGGACTCACAAATCAATAATCTTGCATGGCTTCTGTCGGCTATTGATCTTTGACTGTTGACTTGGTTATCAGTGCATTCACTGGATATGTCTGAACTTGCAATTTTATAGCCTATTTTACTTTCACAAAATGAAGAACGGTAGTACTGCAAAATCTATCATTAAACAATGCCTAGTTTAAAAATATAATAATAATATTATTAATAAAATAAATTAGGATCTTGCAATGTATGTTAATAGAGATCAGCAGTATAACTGACATTCAGGTTATGCCAAACTTCTAATTTAAATCTTCAGCTAATGTGTACAAAATTCCCTGGCGTAAATGTTGGAAAGAAAACTATTTCCAGCTGATAGAAAGTGAAAATCTCTCTTGTTGTTCAGTCTGAATTTGTACTTGCTCTGTTGGTGATTGATTCAATCTCTGCTAGTATCCTGCAAGCCTCACAGGTTGAATTGAATATTTCATAAAGCATTTCTTGGAGACAAATATTGTGGCCTCCTTGACTACTTTTGATCACCTAAAGGGGTCACAAAATAATAATCAAGTCCTTTTTTTCTCTTAATTGGCCCGGAATTTTGATTTTGTTATTCTTCTCTGTCAGGGCATTGCATGGTCCCAGATCGGTACAGACCGTCCTGTACTGTACTGTATAAGAATATAGGAATTAGGAGCAGAAATAGGCAATTAAGCCTTTCGAGGCTGCTCCCCCATTCAATCAGATCATGGCTGATCTCTTCCTGGTCTCAAATCCACCTCCCCATATCCCTTTAACCCGTTTTTAAAATCAGAAATATATCTTATCTCCTTCTTGAAATCATTTAATGACTCCGATTCCACCGCACTGTGGGCAGCAAATTAACCACCCTCTGCAAGAAGTAGTTCCTCCTCATCTCAGTTCTAAATGACATATGACAGTATGGCATGGACGCAAGCATGATCATTTACTCTCAGCCAACTGTTCTTGGTTCTACAGCACTGTGTCAAGGATGGGATTTAAGACCACATCCACAGCAAGGAAGTTGGAAGTTTTGTCAACATTCTGATATACTTATAAAATACATAGTAACAGTGAAAAAAAAATCATTTTCAGTTAGATAGCACCTCGTTTGATTTGTAATCGACTTTTCATGTCTAGGTGAAATTGCTGTGCCTCAAACCCTGCAGTACTCTATGAAACCCGGCTTAATACTTGTGGTAGTATGCATTAGGGGTCATGTGGGACTGTGAAGCCGTGATGCTATTGGCTGACAGATCCCGGGTCCTGGTTGGCTGTTGATCCCTTGCTCCGACCTGAAGGCGGAGTATAAGAACCTGGGCTTCTCCCCGCAGCTCCAGTCTGTTGCTGAACTGCGGGGAACAAGTCACGCTTAATAAAGCCTCATCGACTTCATCTCTATTCGTCTCTCTCGTAAGTCATTGTGCGCTACAATTTATTAAGCGTGCTTAAAGGACTATGGAGCTCAGGATCGCCCCGGAATGCCTGCGGATCAGCCCCCACGCAGTGAACGCGGCAGCAGTTTTTAAACACTGGCAGACTTGTTTCGAAGGCTACCTCCAAACGGCCCCCCGCCGGATCACAGAAGACCAGAAACTACAGGTCCTGCACTCAAGGGTCAGCCCGGAAATTTACCCTCTCATAGAAGACGCAGAGGATTTCCCGACGGCGCTCGCAGCACTAAAGAGCGTCTACGTTCGCCCAGTGAACCAGGTCTACGCACGCTACCGACTCGCAACGAGACGGCAAAGTCCCGGAGAATCGCTAGAGGAGTTCTACGCCGCGCTGCTAATTTTGGGATGGGGCTGCGGCTGCCCGCCGGTAAACGCGACTGAACACACGGACATGTTAATTCGCGATGCGTTTGTGGCAGGTATGAACTCTCCCCAAATCCGCCAAAGACTTTTAGAAAAAGAGTCGCTAGGACTCTCAGAGGCACGGGCCATCGCAGCTTCCCTAGATGTGGCCTCGCAAAATGCCCGCGCCAACGGACCAGACCGCGCGGCAGCCCCTTGTGCTCCGTGGACCCCGTCGCGACAACCCCCCCCCTCCCTCACAGGCTTGCGCGGTTAAGACACCAGATCATCCCGGGGGGGCCCGCTGCTATTTCTGCGGGCAGGCGAAACACCCCCGGCAGTGCTGCCCGGCCCGCGCAGCGACTTGCAAAAGCTGCGGGAAAAAGGGCCATTTCGCGGCTGTGTGCCGGTCCCGGGGGGTCGCCGCTGTCCCCGGAGAAGAAAGAGTCCAGCGCATCCCAAACGCTCCCCAACCCCCCCAGCGCCCCATGTGCGACCCGCGGGCGCCGCCATTTTGGGTCCCGGCCACCACGAGGGGAGGATGGGCGCTGCCATTGTGTGACCCCCCAGCCATGTGCGATGCATGAGGGCGGCCATTTTGTCCACCCCCGACCACGTGCGATCCGTGGGGGCGGCCATTTTGTCCACCCCCGGCCGCGTGCGACTCATGGATGCCGCCATCTTGGATGACAACAAAGGACCCCAGCACCGACGACTCCACGGGGTCCGAAGAAGACGCTGAGACACTACGACCACATCTGGCCTCGGTGACGCTGGATCAAGCACGGCCCCGGACGCTCCAGACGACGACAACAACGGTGCTGATCAACAGACACGAGACACCATGCCTGATCGACTCCGGGAGCACCGAAAGCTTCATCCACCCCGACACGGTAAGACGCTGTTTTTTGACCATCCGTCCCAGTACGCAAAAGATTTCCCTAGATGCAGGATCCCACTCCGTAGAGATCAAAGGGTTCTGCATAGTGACCCTAACGGTGCAAGGAAGGGAGTTTAAAAACTACAGGCTCTACGTCCTTCCCCAACTCTGCGCGCCCACATTACTGGGATTAGATTTCCAGTGCAACCTGCAGAGCCTAACGTTTCAATTCAGCGGCCCTATACCCCCACTCACTATCTGCGGCCTCGCAACCCTCAAAGTTGAACCGCCATCCTTGTTTGCAAACCTCACCCCGGATTGCAAACCCGTCGCCACTAGGAGCAGACGGTACAGCGCCCAGGACCGGACATTTATCTGGTCCGAAGTCCAGCGGTTGCTGAAGGAAGGCATAATCCAGGCCAGCAATAGTCCCTGGAGAGCACAGGTGGTAGTAGTAAAGACCGGGGAGAAGCAAAGGATGGTCATAGACTATAGCCAGACCATCAACAGGTACACACAGCTAGATGCGTACCCTCTCCCCCGCATATCCGACATGGTAAATCGGATTGCCCAATATAAGGTCTTCTCCACCGTGGACCTCAAGTCCGCCTATCACCAGCTCCCCATCCGCCCAAGTGACCGCAAGTACACAGCCTTCGAGGCAAATGGGCGACTATACCACTTCCTAAGGGTCCCATTTGGCGTCACAAACGGGGTCTCGGTCTTCCAACGGGAGATGGACCGAATGGTTGATCAACACGGGTTACAGGCCACGTTCCCATATCTCGACAACGTAACCATCTGCGGCCACGATCAGCAGGACCACGACGCCAACCTCCAAAAATTCCTCCAGACCGCAAACGCCTTGAACCTCACATACAACGAGGACAAGTGCGTGTTTAGCACAAACCGGCTGGCCATCCTGGGATACGTAGTGCGCAATGGGATAATAGGCCCCGACCCCGAACGCATGCGCCCCCTTATGGAATTCCCCCTTCCCCACTGCTCCAAAGCCCTGAAACGATGCCTGGGTTTTTTTTCATATTACGCCCAGTGGGTCCCCCAGTATGCAGACAAGGCCCGCCCACTAATACAGACTACTACCTTCCCCCTGTCGACAGAGGCTCGCCAGGCCTTCAGCCGCATCAAAGCGGATATCGCAAAGGCCACGATGCGTGCCATCGACGAGTCCCTCCCCTTCCAGGTCGAGAGCGACGCCTCTGATGTAGCTCTAGCGGCCACCCTTAACCAAGCGGGCAGACCCGTGGCCTTCTTCTCCCGAACCCTCCACGCCTCAGAAATCCGCCACTCCTCAGTGGAAAAGGAAGCCCAAGCCATAGTGGAAGCTGTGCGACATTGGAGGCATTACCTGGCCGGCAGGAGATTCACTCTCCTCACTGACCAACGGTCGGTAGCTTTCATGTTCGATAATGCACAGCGGGGCAAAATTAAAAATGACAAGATCTTAAGGTGGAGGATCGAGCTCTCCACCTTCAAATACGAGATCTTGTACCCTCCCGGAAAGCTGAACGAGCCGTCCGATGCCCTATCCCGCGGCACATGTGCCAACGCACAAATAGACCGTCTCCAAACTCTCCACGAGGACCTCTGCCACCCGGGGGTCACTCGGTTCTACCATTTTATAAAGTCCCGCAACCTCCCCTACTGCGTGGAGGAGGTCCGTACTGTCACCAGGAACTGCCACATCTGCGCAGAGTGCAAACCACACTTTTTCAGGCCAGATAGAGCGCACTTGATCAAGGCTTCCCGCCCCTTTGAACGCCTTAGTCTGGATTTCAAAGGGCCCCTCCCCTCCACCGACCGAAACACATACTTCCTGAACGTGGTGGACGAGTACTCCCGTTTCCCTTTCGCCATCCCCTGCCCCGACATGACAGCGGCCACAGTCATTAAAGCCCTTAGCACCATATTCACACTATTCGATTGCCCCGCATATATCCATAGCGACAGGGGGTCCTCGTTCATGAGTGACGAGCTGCGCCAGTTCCTGCTCAGCAAGGGCATAGCCTCGAGCAGGACGACCAGCTACAACCCCCGGGGGAACGGGCAAGCAGAGAGGGAGAACGGCACGGTCTGGAAGACCGTCCTACTGGCCCTACGGTCCAGGGATCTCCCGGTTTCACGGTGGCAGGAGGTCCTCCCGGACGCTCTCCACTCCATCCGGTCGCTGCTGTGTACCACCACTAACCAAACGCCCCATAAGCGCCTCCTTGTCTTCCCCAGGAAGCCCTCCTCCGGAACATCACTGCCGACCTGGCTGGCAGCCCCAGGACCCATCTTGCTCTGGAAACATGTGCGGGAGCACAAGTCGGACCCGTTGGTCGAGAGGGTTCATCTCCTCCACGCGAACCCGCAGTACGCCTACGTGGCGTACCCCGACGGCCGACAGGACACGGTCTCCCTGCGAGACCTGGCGCCCGCCAGCAACACGCACACCCCCCCGACACCGATCACCCCCTCCCTGCCACCGGCGCACCCCGCGACCGCCCCCTTCCCGGGAGGATTGGTCCTCCTCCCATGTCCGACCAGGAGTGAAACAGAAGCAGACACCGAAAAGCTCCCGGAGACGACAACGCGGGAACAAGCACCTGCACCACCACGGGGGCTGAGGCGATCGACAAGGAAGACCAGACCGCCCGCTCGACTCGTGGCACCGGTATAACACAAGAATGTTGTGGACTTTAACGAGAGTGTACTTTTTACTCTTACGAATATTGTAAATAGTTCACAAACCCTGTACATAGCCCAATGTAGGGCAAAGTGTAGAACATTGAAAGGACATGCCAAAAATTTTCTCCTCCCAGGACTAGCCTTGTAAACCCCTATCACCATGCGAAGCACCACCCCGCCGGGTTCATTTTTAACAAGGGGCGAATGTAGTAGTATGCATTAGGGGTCATGTGGGACTGTGAAGCCGTGATGCTATTGGCTGACAGATCCCGGGTCCTGGTTGGCTGTTGATCCCTAGCTCCGCCCTGAAGGCGGAGTATAAGAACCTGGGCTTCTCCCCGCAGCTCCAGTCTGTTGCTGAACTGCGGGGAACAAGTCACGCTTAATAAAGCCTCATCGACTTCATCTCTATTCGTCTCTCTCATAAGTCATTGTGCGTTTTTAAAATCAGAAATATATCTTGTCTCCTTCTTGAAATCATTTAATGACTCCGATTCCACCGCACTGTGGGCAGCAAATTAACCACCCTCTGCAAGAAGTAGTTCCTCCTCATCTCAGTTCTAAATGACATATGACAGTATGGCATGGATGCAAGCATGATCATTTACTCTCAGCCAACTGTTCTTGGTTCTACAGCACTGTGTCAAGGATGGGATTTAAGACCACATCCACAGCAAGGAAGTTGGAAGTTTTGTCAACATTCTGATATACTTATAAAATACATAGTAACAGTGAAAAAAAAATCATTTTCAGTTAGATAGCACCTCGTTTGATTTGTAATCGACTTTTCATGTCTAGGTGAAATTGCTGTGCCTCAAACCCTGCAGTACTCTATGAAACCCGGCTTAATACTGAACTGGATTTCGACTATGCCTTTGTGCCAAACCTAAATGGTTTCACACTACTAACCTCCTTTCACACTACTAACCGACCGGAGAATCGCAGCCAGTCGCGCATGCGCGATCGATGCAGCACCAGTCGGGGGCCGTTGAAAGCGGCCACCATGGCGATTCACCGTGCTCGACGGGCCGAGTGACCACCGAGTCCCGCCATCTTGATTCACGTGGTCCCACTCGGCAGGACCTCGGCGTTGTGGCTGCAAGGGCCGTCATGGTGGGGGTGTGCGGGGCGATCAGACTCCGGGGAGGGCCTCCGCGGTGGCCAGGCCCACAAACGGTGACTACCGATCGGCGGGTCTGCTCATTCCAGGGGGGGGGGCTATGTTCCTCCGCTCCAGGCCCCTGTAGGGCGCCGTCATGTTGCGCAGAGGCCGGCGCGAAGACGGCCGCCGCACGCATTCGCGGACCCGCGGCCGGCTGCCGTGCGCATGGGCCCCGCCAGTATCCGGAGCTGCGGGATGCACACCGGGGCCCTGCTGGCCCCCTTGAGGATGGGGAATGACCCCGGACTTTCTAGGAAAAAGTCTGGAGTGATTCCTGCCCGTTTTCCGGCAGGCGCGGGGTCCTAGTCCCCAGAAGGGAGAATCCTGCCCAGATATTTTCTACTTTTCAGTTTGTATTTATTTTTAAATTCACTTTCGTAGTGTTTGCCCTTAACCATCTTTTCAAATGTGTATGTCAAATTTCAGACAGGAGAAATAATTGCATGGGGGGGGGAGGTGGATTGATTTTTACTCATCGACAGAGGGAATTTTTTTGCTGTTTCAAAGAACACATTCAACTTTGAAAGCAATAAAGTAAGTTAGAAGTATATTTCAGGCACTGGTTAAGTCTCCTGTGGCCCCATTAAATACTCCATTCAAGCTTTCATTTTACTGATATCTAATTACTAACAACTTTAACTTATTAACGACCACGTGGGCTACTCTCACTGCTGATCTCCCCATGGTCTTCAATTTCTGGACTCCCCTCAAAAGAATTTTGTACTAAAAATTACATCCCAGGATATGTGCACATCACATTTTCAGTTTTATCATTCGCTGTGTGTGTTAAAACTAATAGGGTTCATTCACATCTTGGAATCAAATCTTTAGCGTAAAATCCAAGGGGGAGTTGTGTTTTTAAGAAGCAAGTGATTTCTTACCAGCCCATCATCCCACAAAAATCTGATGAAATTGAGATGGAAGGGCAGCACGGCAGCGCAGTGGTTAACACTGCTGCCTCACATGCAGAGGACCTGGGTTAATCCCGACCCCGGGTCACTGTCCTTGTGGAGTTGACACATTCTCCCCGTGTCTGCATGGGTCTCACCCCCACAACCGAAAGATGTGGAGGATTGGTGGATTGGCCACATAAAATTGCCCCTTAATTGGAAAAAAAAACTGATTTGGGTACTCTAAATTTGTAAAACAAAAGGAAATTGAGGAAATATGACAAAATCAACTTCAGTTATTCCTGTACACACTGCAGCATTTACATTGTTGGATCATGTTCCATCCTGAATACATCTATCCTGACTTTTCTCTTCCCTCCTTTCTTATTCCCGTGTGCTAGTTTCTGAGCCACGAGCAGCAGTCAGGGGCTGTATGGGAACTAGTGACTGTCATGGGGCAAAAATGACTTTGGCCATAATCCTGCACCCATGGGAAAACCCATGGTTCATTTCTGACAAAGCGCCAAGGCCATTTAGTTGTTTAGTTCATTCTTTGTAAGGCTGACATTGATTGATGAGTATAGATGGGATTGGCAGAGTGCTCTGTAGTTAAGAGACTGGGATACGCTTCACTCTGCTGGAACTCACTCGATTTTTTAAAAAAGCAGCACTTTGAGCTATACCAGATTGTAATTAAAATAAACCAACTAGATAATTTAAAACATATTCATTTACTTTTGTGAAACTAAAAACTCATTTGTTTATTTATCACTTGCATTAGGTCATTCGACTCAACCCACCCTGCACCATTGTGGGCTCTTTAGGGACTTGTCTCCTCTGATTGTTTTTCCCTGTCACTCCTCTGTATTCATTAATATATTTTAGTTTCAAACACCTATTGAAATCCCTGTTAAATTAAACTATTGTCTGTATCTCAATAGCTACTAATTCTATGTACCAATATTGCATTATGAAAAACAATTCTAGCTTCCATTTATTTTTTTTTGGTTTTCTACCTTCAATGTTCGATTTCTAATTATTTTATTGAGATTGAGAAAAGCCCAATTAAATTCCCCGTTCTATTTTTTATTGTATTTTCATGAATAAAGCTCCAACATTTATAGATTTCTTTCACACGGGTAGTTCATTCCTGGACTGTTCATTTTCACAACTGGAACATCCTTTCCATAATGGAGTGCCCAATGTTGCAATATTTCAATTGTGCCCATTAGCAATTTATTTTACATTTCTATTCAATTCAGTTGCCTGCTGCATAAACCTGTAATTGATTTGATATATCTGCATCCCTAGATCACTTTGTTCCTCCAATCTGATTAATGTTGTGCTATTTAGAGTGTACATCTATTCACTTCCTGCTTCCCCAAAATGTATCACCACTTGACATTTCTCTGCAACAAATTGCAGAAATCAGCTATCTGCTGACTCCACTCTTCTGTTTTCATGCAATCTCCTCTATTCTTTCTTAGTTGCGCCCCTATTTAATATCATAAGCAAAATGCTATATAATTTCTCTTGTGCCTAGATCTAATTCACTTCTGTTCCTGGAAATTTATTCCGACAAGCGACAAGAAGTAGAAAAATGAGAGATTAACTTGCAGAGTTGATAACTCATTTTGAATAGAAAATATAGTAATTCATGAATGAAATTGATCCTTCACATAATCCCTTCAGGTTTTTCTTCTGTCTTCTCCAAAAATAATCTGGTTCCAAATAGGGAAGAATGACCTGTTCTGCATTTTGTATGTGTAAAAGATAACTGCGCATTGCAAAACGTTCTATGTGCTGGATAGAGTAGGGGCATTCAATTTGTAGTGGATACAATGTTGAGTTCATGTAAAATTTGCAAACTATTTTGTGACCTTGTGGAAAGCTCCACAATAGCTTGTGTTGATTGATTGATATTTATTGATTGATAGCTACCGAAGTACAGTGAAAAGTATTTTTCTGCGGCCAAGGGAACGTACACAGTACGTACATAGTAGACAAAAGAATAATCGACAGAGTACATTGACAGTGGTGCATCAACAAATAGTGATTGGTTGCAATGTGGAACAAGACCAAACAAGACCCGCATATGGCGTCGTGAATAGTGTTCTTACAGGGAACAGTCCATGGGAGAGTCGTTGAGGAGTCTCGTAACAGCAGAAGCTGTTCCTATGTCTCGATGTGCGGGTCTTCAGACTTCTGTATCTTCTGCTTGATCGAAGGGTCTGGAAGAGGGCAAAGCCTGAGTGTGAGGGGTCTCTGACAATGCTGTCTGCCTTCCTGAGGCTGCGTAGGTGTATACAGAATCAATGGGAGGATGGCAAGCCTGTGTGATGCGTTGGGCTGAGTTCACCACACCATCACATTCTCCTTGCCTTAATCACAATAGTTCTTACTCGTTCTAAGAACATTTGGATTGGTATTTTGACAAGTTTCTTTGCCAGAGCACCTGAACCCTCTCACCTTAATTCCTCATAGAGGAACTGTTTGGTGTTTACTGCCCATAGGAATTTGGGATCAGGGATAGGCATTTGGCCTATGGAGCCTGCTCTGCCATTCTATAAAATCATGGCGGCTCTCGCTGTGGTTTCAACTACATTTTGCCTCACTCACCCTTGACTGCCTTGTCTCTCAAAACTCTGTATAACTCTGCCTGAAATAAATTCAATTATCCAACCTCCACAGCTTTCTGACAATGAGAATTCCACATGCTAATGACCCCCTGAGAGAAAATAAATTCTCCTCATCTCGTTCTGGTTTTTCTCATAAGTGGTTTCATCCTTCCGGTATCCACCATATCAAGTCCCCGCAAGATCTTGGGCGGGATTCTCCGAACTCCCGCCCCGATGCCAGCTGCCGGATTCTCCAGCGCTGGTTTTTCGGCGGGGGCGGGAATTGCGTCACGCCGGTCGGGGGCCATTGGCAGCGGCCCCCCCGGCGATTCTCCGGCCCGCAATGGGCCGAGTGGCCGCCCGTTTTCAGCGGGTCCCGCCGGCGTATATTACACCAGGTCCGTACCGGCGGAGTCCTCGGAAATCTGACCCCTGGGTGGGCCCCCACAGTGGCCTGGCCCGCGATCGGGGCCCCCCGATCCACGGGTGGGCCTGTTCCGTGGGGGCACTCTTTCCCTCCGCTCTGGCCGCTGTAACGGTCCGCCATGGTCGGCACAGAGAAGAACCCCCCTGCGCATGTGCTGGGATGATGCCAGCGCACGCTGGCGCTCCTGCGCATGCGCCAATTTGCGCCGGCCGGCGGAGGCCCTTCGGCACCGGTTGGCGCGGCGCCAACCCCGCCGGAGCCAGCCTAGCCCCTGAAGGTGCGGAGGATTCCGATACCGGAGTGGTTCACGCCACTCCTCGGCACCGGTACGGCCCGCCCCGCCGGTTAGGGGAGAATCCCGCCCCTTATTTTTCAATAAGATCACCTCTCATTCTTCTAAACTCTAATTGGTACAGGCCCAACTTGTTCAACCTTTCGTCATGAGATGAGCCCTTATCTTCGGAATGAGTGGAATGCACGTTCTCTGAACTGCTTCTAAAGCAGATAAATCTTTTCTTAGAGTTATTCAATATCTCCTTAAAAGAGTGCCATTGCATCTCTACTGTCCAACCTTTAAACCTAGTTCCCCAGATCACTTGAGTTAGCTCTGCTTTCATACCATGATAATTACCTTTAATTAAGTTTAAAAGTTTAGATGTACACTTCTCCCCTTCAAACTGAACATGAAATCCTATTAAGTTAGGATCACTGTCACCTAAAGGCACCTTTACCATGAGGTTATTGATTAATCCTGTCTCATTGCTTATTACCAGGCCTAGAGTAGCCTGTTCCCTGGTTAGCTGCAGAATGTTCTGCTCTAAGAAATTGACCAGCATATACTCAATGAACTCAAGTTCTGGGTGACCTTTGCCAATCTTATTTGCCCAATCTCCATAAAGTCACCCATGATTATTGCAGTACCTTTCTTACATGTCCCATTTGTTTATCCTTGTGTATGCTCTGCTCTAATACCTCATTGGTGTACTTTGATTTACTACATCACCACTCACACAATTCCTTCCCCCCACTATTTAGTTTGAAGCCCTCTGTCCACCCTTGTTGTACAATTTGATGCCACGTTAATATCGTTGAGAGTTTCATTAGCGGTGCTTGCGTTAAATCCTGGGGATCAAATAGTAGGATGCCGGACCAAGGCTAATGTCGTTCTTGAAACTGCAGTTTGAAGCCCCTCTCCTGCGGAATCCACTCTGATGGACAGGCCATTGTGTCTGGATGCCCAGAAACTGCCTCCCTCGGAGGGTTCTCTTCTCCCAGCTCTCTGTTGGCCATTGCTTTGAGGCAGCCAAAGGAAAAGGTAGAAGGATACACTCACGTCTGCCCTAAAGCATGGAGGCATCAACAGCACTGTTTGGGAGGAGAAGGCTGTGGACCCCTTGACATTCTTCCACCTGCTTCATCAAGATGCAAGCCTCTTCGAGGCTCAGTGACTTGACAGTGAGGTAGATTGACAGTGGCAGAAAAAGGAGTGGGAAACCAACCCAGGGCTGCGAACACGACCCACCCACACAGCAATGTGCTCCAATTGCGGAAGAACCTGTGGCACCAGAATTGGATTCCTCAGTCATCTGAAGACTCACCAAGCCCGACAGCTATCATCCTCGATTTCGAGGGAATGCCGATGAAGACAGATGACATGACTTGGATCAATGGAGATTATAAAGTCAGTTGTGTTATTAAATTTCAGCATTAACTGGCCTGATGATTATAGGTTTACATGTGAGATTATTGTCTGAGATTAATTGAGGATTAAATTCCTCAGACAGCTGATAAATTAACAATCTTAGCAAGTTGGAAAGGCTTATTAGAAATGTAGCCAGAATTTGTATAGCATCATACTTATGAGCTGGCATAATTGAGTTGGTTTATTCACCTTTCCCTGAGACAATGATGCTAACCTCTTGGATCAATTAGAGTGAAGAAATTCCAACCTTGGAGGTGCTGTCTGGGTCTCTTGGATCCTGTACTGTGTAGATTTGCTTTCCATATTGGTAGCTATATCTGGATGAGTGGCTGAAACCTTACTTTCCTTGATCTTAAGGAAATTGTACTTCTGACAACAAATTACCATATAATTTAAATTTCTGTGATAGCACTTTCTCCCACTCTTCCACACGCTATGTTTCAAAGAGCTCACTCTTTTTGAAGTCAATCATCTCCTTCACTATCCCAACTTCTGAGATTGTATTAGGCAAAGAGTCTTGCTCCCAGTTAAGGAGTGAAATATTTATAGCCTCCTAATGATTTATCTCTGGTCTGTGGCCTTGGGCTTGCACTTCTCAGAATAGTAATGGTAAGGAATACTTTTTTCATATCATCCCTCATACTTTTAATTTGTTCCAACATTCCGTGTAACAATATCTTGTTTAGAGGACACATATTAAACCTCATTTGAAGGACAATTAAGGAAATTGAATTAAATTTTTAGAAAATTGTCCTTGCACAATACTGTGTTGTTTAGGTGGAACAGCAGCTTAGTTGACATTTTGTTTAATGGCTCCTTGTTGCTGAAGAAGATTTTTGGAGCAATTTCATCTGTTATGAAGAACATTGGTACAACTACCACAATTTTAACTTGTACCCTGAAACTTTTAGAAAGAGAGAGGAAGACAACATTCAATTAAAATAAAGATTGTGCAATCTGAATGCCACGTGAATCTCCTCTTCTTCCTCTGCTCCACTTTTATGCCCCTGTTTACCGAAGTGTAACGATTTGAAACTGTTGTCCCATCTCATCCATCATCTCACCCACAGTAGCATCCATCTCCGAAAAGCTCTTTTAAATGTTCCATTGGAACATATGTTTGAAGCTGTGCCAGTGTATTGATTTTGAAGTCAACCCTAAGAGCAAGAAATAAACTATGTGACTATTCATTAATTTGTGTTTTAAATTTTGCCTTATTTTCCACAATTTTACCACAAGTATTTGTTGTGAACGTTTTGTACTATTTCCTCTTGACTTTCCTATTCTGGGCAGGAAAGTATGGGAGACTAACCATAGTGATGTGAGGAGGTGGTGCATGGGCGTTGGTACCTTGCATCCAAAATAAAGAAAGACAAGTCATAAGAGAATCTTTGGATCATGCCTTTGCCACTAACTGGATATATTTATCTCTGTTTGGTATATTTAGATTGCTATTTAGAATGGAAGTGAAGCTTTAATGTGGATCATCTGTTTAAACTCTTGAATGATCAAATGGATAAACACTTGTACAAAACAGAACATGCAAAGCAACATCTTTTGTTCCATGATTCTGTTTTGCAAATACTGCAGATATAATGCTGTACAATGCTATGTATATTGACCAGGGTTCAATTCCGGCCTCGGGTGACCGTGTGGAGTTTGCACTTTCTCCCGTGTCTGCATTGGTTTCCTCCGGGTGCACTGGTTTCCTCCCACAGTCCAATGATGTGCAGGTTAGCTGGATTGGCCCTGCTAAATTGCCCCTTAGTGTCCAAAAGGATAGGTGAGGTTACGGGGATAGGGTGGAGGCGTGGACTTAAGTAGAGTGCTCTTTCCAAGGGCTGGTGCAGACTTGATGGATTGAATGGCCTCCTTCTGCACTGTAAATTCTATGATTCTATGACCACAGCTACTAGTTGCTATCCCTGCAGCTTGTTTGTAATGTCTGGTTCAATAAATCAGGAGCCCTGTATTTTAAACTTTGTAAAATTGATCTTTGGAAAAGCACAAAACGGATAATAGAGAATCGGTAGTTTGGTGTACACCTGAATAAATATCCTTTTCCACTGATTTTAATGGGAAAAGAGGCTGCAAATTTGCTGTCTTGTGCTATTGTCTCAGACCAATTCACCCTTTATGAATCTAAAATTCCTGATCCAATTTAGAGTATAATTTGCAAAATATCCCCAGAAAACCTAATTACTTGGCTACTTCGAATTCATACTAACTCCCGAAACCCGCCACCCTGATACCTCGTTTAATGATGCCTCATTATAACTCTGTCATATTTTTGTTTTGTGCTATTGTATCTGGCCAATCATTCTTCAGTTATAAATTATGAGTGTCTAATTGAGTTTTACAGCATTTAAGGAATAAATTTATGTATGTAATCAGCTTCCTCCTGGCTTTTAAGTATGCGCATGTTTTAAAAAGAAGGAAAATGTGATTCCGCTCTTTCAATCCTGGTTTGGATTTCCTCCATTTATGTTGTGGAAAACAAGAAACTGCGAGCCTCAGTGTTGCAACATAGCTCAGAGCCAAAGGTTTTGAAATTTGTATCTTGTGGGAGGTGTACAGATATCTATGTGACTCAGATGTTAATTCTAAATACGTTTCTTTGACATTAGAACCTGGAGGATATGTTTCTGATATATCTAAGTTTCAACTGATTCATGATATATAATGCATCTTGTTTTAAAAAGAGTTTGCTTTCTCGATTTTACAGTTTCATGCTTTGTGAGGGACCTGTTCCATTTCTTCTTATTAATTATGAAAGGTTTTGTATCACCAAGTTACCTGAATCATTAGATGGTTCAGGAAAGAAATTAATTTTAAATGTGCAGTGCAAGATCAGTTTCAATCAAAATTACACCAGAATAAATGTGAAAAGGAAAATGTCGGCTTGGTGCATTAAATTTGCTGCTAGCAAATAGCAGATAAACGAATCCCACAGGGCATTGTTCATGATTGCATTGTCGCAGTATGAAACACTTCCCACTTTCCACTGTTTGGGCTTAATGAAGAATCAGGAGCAGAAATGTTGTACTCTCCAGGTAGACTTCCTGAACACTTCATGAAAAGAAATGCTCTTGGGATCAGGAAACCTGTTGGTTTTGAAATAACTTGAGATGAGAAATGCTGACATGACTAACAAAAAAAAGCTTGTTGGATTAAATTGAGCATAGTGCCTGTTCAGATCCGTAATTAATTTAATTCCCAGTGTAATGTGTAGTGGGAAGGAAACTTCCAGTTAACAAAAGTTTGCTTTGTGCTGTATATTTTCCCCAGATACTTGGTTACGTTTCTTTGCATCTGAATTGCACCAATTTACTGGACAATAATTTAATTAATATATCTAACATCTTCCCACAGAATATAAGGTCTCATGAACTTCTACATTTATTAATTAAGTGTTAGGAGAACCTTAGGCACATTAATTACAGTGGGATTACTAAGGAAATAACTGTTTTCCCACTTGCTTTTTTTGTTCTTATCTTTTTGCATGAAAGGACTCTTGATGGGAAAGTGGCATTCTGTGCTAAAATGTTCCACCTTTGCAGTAATATGCATATGCCAAAGTTCACAGAGAGTGTAAATTTTAAACGCAGTCACTTTCACAGTTGTCTATTTATTAATGATCACTGTGTATAATCACACAGTTCCAAAATCATTCTGCAAATTCTGGGAGATGCCCTTGTATAATCCAATTGAAACACCAAGGGCTGAACTTTTGTGTAAATGGAAGGGTTCCATGTCAAAATGACACTGGTGCCTGGAATCCGGAAGTCCTCTCTCTGAACCTGGCACCCATTATTTCCGTTGTGATGGAGCGGAATGGGGAGAGGGTACAAGACATATTTTCCCCATCCAAGTTTATGGACGAGCAGCTGTTGCTATCTTTACTTGCTCGAAATATGGCCGTCAATAAGGTTGCCCTTCTTTTATATGGATATGAATATGATTTGCTCTCAGAGTCGCCAGGTATCAAATGATACCGCCACAAGGTTCAACCGGGTATCGATCAAAGAGCCAAACAACCAGTTAGTTAGTTCAAGATCAATGGTATTTTATTTACACACAAGATTAACTTACACGTGCAACATAAACAGCTAAACTATAACAAACTGTACTTAACCTCAGGTACCCGGCTTAGGTCAGAGGAACAGTGGCCTTTGTTCGAATCTGGATCGACTGGATCTGGAGAAGTAACTACGGTTCGGCTAGGATCATCCGTCTGGTAGCGGGCGTTGAACTTGAACTTGCTTCTGGTGCTGCAATTGGAGATGGACGTTGCCGGAGCGCCAGGTCCAAAAGAGATCGAACGCATGGCAGTGTTTCTCTTTATCCTTGGGGAGTTTCGCGCTCTTTTGGGCGGTCCTTAGGTTTGGACCCAATTAATTGGGCAGTTCTCGATCACTGTCTTCGATCTGAGCCAATAAAGGGGCGGGTGCCGTGATGGCTGGGTGTGTCCTAAGCGGTCATTGACCCTACTGTACGAAGTCTTACAACACCAGGTTAAAGTCCAACAGGTTTGTTTCGATGTCACTAGCTTTCGGAGCGCTGCTCCTTCCTCAGGTGAATGAAGAGGTCTGTTCCAGAAACACATATATAGACAAATTCAAAGATGCCAAACAATGCTAGGAATGCGACCATTAGCAGGTGATTAAATCTTTACAGATCCAGAGATGGGGTAACCCCAGGTTAAAGAGGTGTGAATTGTATCAAGCCAGAACAGTTGGTAGGATTTCGCAGGCCAGATGGTGGGGGGTGAATGTAATGCGACATGAATCCCAGGTCCCGGTTGAGGCCGCACTCATGTGTGCGGAACTTGGCTATAAGTTTCTGCTCGGCGATTCTGCGTTGTCGCGGGTCCTGAAGGCCGCCTTGGAGAACGCTTACCCGGAGATCAGAGGCTGAATGCCCTTGACTGCTGAAGTGTTCCCCGCCTGGAAGGGAACATTCCTGCCTGGTGATTGTTGCGCGATGTCCGTTCATTCGTTGTCGCAGCGTCTGCATGGTCTCGCCAATGTACCACGCTTCGGGACATCCTTTCCTGCAGCGTATGAGGTAGACAACGTTGGCCGAGTCGCACGAGTATGTACCGCGTACCTGGTGGGTGGTGTTCTCACATGTAATAGTGCTATCCATGTCGATGATCTGGCACGTCTTGCAGAGATTGCCATGACAGGGTTGTGTGGTGTCGTGGTACTGTTCTGAAGACTGGGTAGTTTGCTGCAAACAATGGTTTGTTTGAGGTTGCGCGGTTGTTTGAAGGCAAGTAGTGGGGGTATGGGGATGACCTTGGCAAGATGTTCATCGTCATCAATGACGAGTTGAAGGCTGTGAAGAAGATGACGTAGTTTCTCCGCTCCGGGGAAGTACTGGACGACGAAGGGTATTCTGTCGGTTGTGTCCCATGTTTGTCTTCTGAGGAGGTCGGTGCGGTTTTTCGCTGTGGCGCGTTGGAACTGTCGCTCGATGAGTCGAGTGCCATATCCTGTTCGTACGAGGGCATCTTTCAACGTCTGTAGATGTCTGTTACGCTCCTCCTCGTCTGAGCAGATCCTGTGTATACGGAGCGCTTGTCCATAGGGGATGGCTTCTTTAATGTGTTTAGGATGGAAGCTGGAGAAGTGGAGCATCATGAGGTTATCTGTGGGTTTGCGGTAAAGCGAAGTGCTGAGGTGACCGTCCTTGATGGAGGCGAGTGTGTCCAAGAATGCGACCGATTTGGGAGAGTAGTCCATGGTGAGTCTGATGGTTGGATGGAACTTATTAATGTCATCGTGTCGTTGTTTCAGTGATTCTTCGCCGTGGGTCCAAAGGAAAAAAATGTAATCGATGTATCTGGTGTATAAACTACGTCATCTTCTTCAC